>NW_004949194.1:693431-724717 GCF_000317375.1 Microtus ochrogaster
GAGAGAGAGAGAGAGAGAGAGAGAGAGAGAGAGAGAGGGACAGAGGGACGGAGAGAGGGAGAGAGCCTGTGTGTACTGCTGGCTCTGATTTCAGGCACAGCTGAGACTGTTTATTGACATCTGTTCAGGCACAACTGCCAGGCTCATTTAAAGGTAACTATTGGAAGGAGGTTGGCATTTTTGGAGTGGGCTGGCAGCTGTGGTCTGGGGGTAGTCGGCTAAGGTGAAACAGGTTACCTGCCCGGTGGAGCTAGATGTGAACTGGAAGATTCCCAGCATCATCCTCAGCAGTGACAGGAACTCTTTATTCTCATAGTCAAAGCGGTCCCCAAAAACGATGGAGCTAATGACATTGGACACTGTTCTGCTCAGGTAGAATGTAGGGTCAATGAGAGCACCTGTAGGTAAGGAGGAGGACAAGAGTGAAACATTGGAGCTTGAAAAAGCCTTTCATGATGGATAGCATCAGATACTTTGTATCAGATAATTCAAAATGAGCACTCACTGAACCGGTGTCCTCCAACTCCACCAAAACCAGGAAACCAGAACCCACAGCAGGACCAGGACTCTCTTCCTTAGCCTAGTTCCCATCCTGGATGTTGGTGTTATTTTTCCTAGGTTGTCTTCCCCTTGGTTGGTCCTGAGAACTTGCAGAGCTCTGCTTACCATTTGTCTTCCTGAATGCCTCCAGGAGAAAGCCTGCCTCCTCTTGGATGCGGTCCTCTATGCCACGCTTGCCCACACCGAAGTCCCTCAGCTGCTTGGCGCGCTCCCCATTGCTGAAGACTACACCTGGGAAGGAGAGTGATGGGCAGAGAGAGGTCAGCAAAAAGGGATGTGGCTGATGACTAACCACTCTTGTGCTGTTCCCCAAGAGCGAGTTAGAGGACATTAGAAAGAGGGAGACAGAAGGAAGACCAATGCCAGAGACAGAGGGACAGGGAAAAGGCAAGAGAAGAGAAATTGAGGAGATCTAGGGGTGGATATAGTTGTGAAAGATTTATAATTGAGATAGGGACTAAAGGGAAATAGGGGGAGAGGACAAAGAGAGTCTCAGAAGAGGCTAGATTGCTGAGGTGATAGTGGGCTTGGGAACAGATTTCTGTGATACCCTGACAGTAGAAGAAGAAATCAGAAGAAAGGAAAAGATGCAGCATCCCAGGCAATCACAGAAACTAAGAATGGGGTAGAGTGGGCAAAAACTCCAGAGCCCCTTAGAGGCACAGGATTCGGATAGAAAATCCCAAGATGCAAGAGGAGTATGGGTGGTGTGTTTGTGGTGGGAGAGGGGATTCAGGAGACACAGGCAGAGAAAAATGAGAAAGTTAGGAAATAATGCATCCAATAACCCACACAGCAGGAGGCAGAGATGCAGATGTCAGGAAGGAGGCAGGGAAATCAATGCCTTCCAATTGTTCCTGCCACATTCCCCTGCATCTTGTTCCCCTCACCATAGCCTTTGAAGAGCCAGTCAAAGGTGGCCTGCTCGCCACGCCCACCGAATTCCTCAGCCTGATCCACCAGAGCCTCCTTGACTGCTTCCTGTCCACATAGTACCACAATTCGGCGAGGCCCCAGGTGAATGGTGAACACAGGACCATAGTGTTCACTGATCTAATGGATGTGAATGAGCAAAGTTAAAGGAAAGAGATCAGACCTTGATGACATGTCTGGGATTCATTTCTCTGGAGTTCTAACGGCTGTCAGATGGGTCGCCTCAAGATGTGGTCTCACATGCCTAGGAGTTGGTTGCTGGCTCTTCACAATTCCACTGGCTTAAAATTACACACCCTAGGGTCAATACCCTACCACAAAGCCTCTATCAAAACGGGGCATCCTCCGTGCCCCCATTCTACCCTTCACCCTTCCCAGTGGCACCTTCATGAGAGAGTTGTACATCTGCTCTGTGTTCAGCTGAAAATAGTTCCCAATGAAGGGCAGTGGGGTGGGTCCTGGAGGCAGCTTCCCTGATAATTTCCTCTGCTTCCAGACAGACATGAAGACCAGGACGATGAGGAAGGCCAGCACAGTCACCAGGAGCAGTCCAGAGGCCAGCATGGTGGCAATGAGGGTGACAGACAGATGGCGATGGCTGAATTGATTTGCTTTTATACATCCTGAGGTGGAAGGTGGCCTTTGGCCTTGATTATGCAACTGTTTTATTTCACCTCCAGACTACCACCCCCTATCATGCAACTCGCTTGAGACACAGCCAACAATCAAGGAGGAGGAGGCCCCATGAGGGATTAACAGGGAGTGGACTCAACTTGTGACATCTGAGGAGGAAGTACTCCAGGGCTATGTATTACAGAGGAAAGGGACAGTAGACAGAAGCTTAGAACTGAATCCTTCATGACATTTGTATTGGAGACCCTTCTGAGCTCTGGGTATGGGTTCTCCTGGGAAGGAACCAAAATGATGTGATATTAGGGTCTCATTGGCTTGATACAGGGTGAATGGCTATGAATTTGGAAGTTTATTTTCTTCCTTGTTTGAGACAAGTTTTCACTATGTAATCCTCATGTGCCTTCATCTCAACATGTAGATCACAGTAATCTACCTGTCTCTGACTCCTGAGTGCTGGGGTTATAGGCCTGCACTACTACCTCCAACTCTGGGAGCCTTTCAATGAAGAGAGTCCTAGATTTAAGCAAGGGGAGACTTCAGGGCCATGTGTTGTGGATTTCAAGTCAAGAACGACTTTGTATGAGGAGTACCTGGGAGAAGCGTATGGAAATCCCAACAGGATCTTGGAGTTAGCACCTGTTCCCAGGTGGGATATAATTTAGTTTTGGCCCTAGGCTATCTCTTGATGTCCAGAATCATTAGGGACGTCTCTGGGTCTAGGATAAGAATGTAGGATCTGGAAATAGTGAGGAAAATTAGAAATGGGTTAAATTAAGTTGTAAGAAATAACCACATTGTATTAATTCACTGCTTGGCCCATTAGCTCTAGTTTCGTACTGGTTAATTCTTACATCTTAATTTAACCCATTTCTATTAATCTGTGTATCGCCACATGACAATGGCTTATTGGGTAAAATTTCCAGTATCTGTCTCTGGCAGATGCATGGTGTTTCTCTGACTCTTCCCTTCTTCCTCCCAGCATTCATTTACATTATCCCTACCTAAGTTCTGCCCTATCAACAGGCCAAGACAGTTTCTTTATTCATTAGCCAAGAAAAGCAACACACAGACAGAAAAACCCCTCAAAGCATTTCCCCTTTTCTGTTTAAACAAAAAGGAAGGCTTTAAGTTTAACATAGTAAAATTACACATAACAAAACAGTTATTAAGCAATAATTACAGTTACAATAATTATATCTACTCTATCTTTTATCATAACTAAGGAAAACTATAATAATAACTACCTATTCTTCAACTCCATCAAAGATTCCACAAGGTTATAACATTACCTAAGTAAACAGGAAGTACATTGTCAGCAACTTCCAAAACTCTAGAATTCACAGAGACATGCCTGGCTGGCTAGCCACCGAACATTCTTCTATACCATTGGGGCATCCATCTTCAGCCTACAGGCCTACAGTATTCAGCAGACTTTTCCATGAAGCAGGACATTTCAAAGACAAATCTGCTTATATTGGAAGCTTATCAGTCATTGTCTACGGTGTTCTGCAGAATGACTGGCATACTCTTTCATGTAGCAGAAACCCTGAAGGATTGTCTCACATTTAGGCATGTTCAATGGTCATTTCTCTGTGGGTTCTGCATGTCCAGTTCAGCAGTCCAGGCAATAGCAGTTTGTTGCCCAAATGATTAACCAACTATATAAGGAGTCTCTTCAGTGCCTATCATCCTCTTGAAGTACCTTGGTGCTGCCAGGAGCAGATGTGTCTCACTCTCATGAAAAGTCTTAAGTTCTTAAACATTTTAAATGCCATATTCTATAGTCTTTGAAAGATTTGAAGAATGCCTATCCATCTGAAATATATTTCAATACATCTAGAAAATATAATTAACATGAATATAAGCTTAACCATTAAAGATGACTATTAACCTATATTTCTTAATTATACATTATATTTTTAAATGAGCTACACAAACATAATATGTTAATCAAGATCAGAAATACATATACATATAACAACATTGACTTTATATTTGTATCAACAAACAAAGATCCATACCAATGCAAATTATTCATATCTATATCATATCCCCCTTTAAATATAAACAAATATTTATGGACAATAATTGGGAATGTGAACATAGTGTTTTTTCTCCAAACTTCTTCCTGCTGTTTATTGGGCAAAGTAATTTTTAAGGGGTGTATTTTTGAGGAGTGTTCAAGGCAACCTTTCAGGAGATCTTGTTCCATGAGTCCATATTGGTCTGGAAGCAGTCCACAGGTTCTCCTCTTTTGTGGAAAGAAGAGAACTTTTCCAAAGCAACATATACTTAGACCCAAATTTGAAAGTCATGATAACTTTATAATATACATGCTGATTTAGCTTAGCAGTTCATACAATGAAGTGTCTCTCCTTCACAGTCAAAAAAATTAAAAGAAAAGACAATTATATACATAATCCAGACACTCTGTGAATTTTCCATCTTTACATGGCTTATTCTTTGTTTGTTCCTTCTAATCTATGTCTTACTTTGTTTCTTTAAAGACTTTACCTTTATTTTTAAGGCATTAACTTTATCTTATGACTCTTTATACTCTTTTTCTTCTCTCTTCCAGACCTACATTTATCCAGCACTATGACCCATCTGGATTTGTCTGTATTGCATAGCTATAGTTCTTTACTGTCTTGAAGAGCTTCTAAAATGGTAAGCAGCTTGGTTGCAGCTGCTCTGGATGCTGATTCTATCTCTTTCTAGTTTTAAAATGGTGGCCGTACCATTTCTGCTAGTTCTGGGGCCACCAGGTAGGAGCTATGCTCAGCACATAAAGTCTTTTTATCTGAGTAATAGCTTAATTTGTCATTCAGAGTACTGTGCAGCCTGGAAATATTTCTGTATTTGGCAGCAGGAATCCACCATGCTTTCTTGCCTATGCACACCTAGTAGACTTGATTCTGCAGTCTGCCCAGGCAGGGAGCATCAAACGACAGCAAGGTCTGTTACTCTCCTTCTGACTCCGAGTGGGCACACAAACACCAGGGCTCACAAATGCCATTGAAATGTTTCATAGCCAGAGTTCACACTGGTGGCACACCCAGGAAGCTTCATTTTAAAACTGTGAAGTTTTTTTTCTGCTACTGCTGAATCAGAAAATTCTTTCTTAAAGGAGCTGTGGCACACCACCAGCAAACAATATGAAGCTACTTTAAACTCTGTATTTTTTTATGTCTAGAATTTCTATTAAAGCTTTCTCAGGTTTTATGTGGATACAGTCAACCACATTGGAGCACTAATTTGTAGGAGGAGGGCCCACTTGTTCATCCCAGCTGCCTGGCTAGCTTAGCCATGAAATAACCACACAGAAACTGTATCGATTAAATCACTGCTTGGCCCATTAGCTCTAGTTTCTTATTGGTTAGTTCTTTTTTTTTAGTTCTAATACATTTTTTTATTTATTTATTAAAGATCTTCGTCTCTTCCCCGCCACCGCCTCCCATTTCCCTCCCCCAATCAACTCCCCCTCCCTCCTCAGCCCGAAGAGCAATCAGGGTTCCCTGTTATTGGTTAGTTCTTATATCTTTGCTGCCTATCTAAGTTTCACCCTATCAACAGGCCAAGGCAGTTTCTTTATTCATTAACCAAGAAAAGCAGCACATGACAGAAGAACCTCCCACACCAGAAGACCTTAGTCCTATTTCAATGAAACTTTGCACTGTACTAGAGACAATATCTGAAGATCATAGTCATTAGAAGGCCTGTCTAGGCCTTGAGGAATGATGATAAAAACCATCAAAACAGTAGAGAAGTTCCAATTTACAAAAGCACCCCCCATTCCTATCCAGATCTTTAGGAAAGGTTCACTGACTCTTTGCTGTCGTAATTCACAAAAGGTCCCTATTTTATATATGGATGTACTGAGAATAGAACAGAGGGTGGCATGTGGTCACATACATGAAAACCCTGCAAGCCAAAGCCATCAAAATCTTCCTTAGCATACATTTTCATCTTTTACTTTCTAGACTTCTGTGCCTAGCAAGTAGAAGGAGAACATGGAACAGGTCATAATCGGGATGTGTGGTAAGCAGACTGATGTCTGAATTGCCTGGGGATGTTATTAGCAAGAAGAGAGAATTGGGGAGGGCTTTAGGTTATCCAGCATAGGTCACGGAAGAGGACCCTGGGATGCTAAGGGTGGCCACAGATAAGGGAATAGTTGACAGTTCTCCCACACTGAAAATTTTTTAGAATAATTAGGGTAGTTACTATTTGATAAACCTGTACTCCAGTAAGATTATGTGTATCTAATTTGGGAATGTTAGTAATTAAGGATCTGTCATATCTTCAACCTCACTGAGATTGCCAAGATCATAAAGGAGTTGTAATTCAACTTGTTTTTTTCTTCATTGCCTGACTTAGCTCATTCTGGGAGTCAATCAGGGACAGGTGGGTGATGAGAATGGAATTTGCTTGGACAAAAGAAAAGACACTGACAGCTGCTATGCCAGTATCAAGCAGACCCAGGAGGGAGGAGGATGGAGCTGGCATTGAGATTGTCCCCAGAAAGTACTGAGGCTAGAAAGAAGTTAGCACTGAACTTGATACCAAGGAGATTTTATTTTTTTATTATTAAAAATTTCCACCTCCTTCCCTTGTCCCATTTCCATCCCCTTCCTCCCACCCCTCCCCCTACAGTCAATAAGGGCTGACTGAGAAGCCAAGGACAATGGCACTGGGTTTTGATCCTACAGCATGTACTGGCTTTGTGGGAACCTAGTCTGTTTGAGTACTCACTTTCCAAGGGGATTTTAGTAGAATCACCTCTTAGGCTAGGAGGGACCTTGAGAGTAGAGGTAAGCTATCATCAGAACCTCCTGAATTGAAGGCATAAGAGTGGCATCATACAGTCTTTGGATTTTGTTCCAGCAGATTCTGACAACACAAGGTAGTTGCTGAGTTTGACACCATCTAGACTATGGGAGGGACCTCTGGTGGACATTGGCATGCTTTGATGGATAGACCATTCATGTGGTACCCTAGCTGTAGACAGGTGGAGGTAGGTGAGGCTGGAACTCCCATAACTGGCATGTTTCTCATCTCATTCTAGGCTATTGGACTCTGAGACCTGCTGGGGAGAAATGAAGGGCAGAGAAGAAGGCAACATAAGAAAAATGCTTAAAAAGAAATACCACACTAGCTCAGAAATGAGTATAATAAAAGGTTGTTTATTTAGGGGTAGACTCACAGATCACAATCCTCTGCTGGATCAGGGAATAGCAACCAAATTCTGATGCCAGAAAAGAGACCAGATGCTTGCTTTACATAGAAATATATAATATAAGAGGCCATGAATAAGTGATAGGGTAACTTAAAGGTTATTGGCAGTAGGAATTCCTACAACACCTCCCCCTTTTGTTTAAATAAGAAAGTTCTAAGCCTAATACAAAGTTAAACAATAAGAACAAATATCAGGTATAAAAATTAGAATTAAAACCATCATAAAAATATCAAGCAAGAAGCATGTTAATTATTTCAATAATTATTCTATCCTAATGAGTTTAATCTTGCAAATAAATAACTTGGCTCAGTCATGAGTGAAAAGTAATTACAACTATCTAGTCTTCAACCTCATTGAAGACCCAAGAAGGGAAATAATATTACTGGAGTAAGCAGGAAGTAAATCAAGCAACTTCGAAAATGTTCAACAAGAGACAACTTGCTACCTGGGCAATCACCCAAAGTCTCATTTGCAATGTTGGAGCAACCAACTTTGGCTAAGGCCTAGAGTAATTGACAGACCATTTTCAGAGGCAGGAAATTTTTCAAAACTGCCTAGCTTTGTCTTGGCAAGATTTGACAGGGTTTTTTTGTTGTTGTTGTTTTTCATTTGTTTGTTTTTGTATCCTGCTTGTCCTGTCCAAACATTGTATATTTTGTCAGTGGTCGATGCATGGGCAGTTCCTTGCCCAAAGGCCAGTTTTGCTAGGAAGAAAACAAGCTCCAAATGGACTGTCTGTGGTACTCAACATTCTCTCGGGAATAAATTTGTGCTACCAGGAGCAATCGTGTCTCACTTCAACAGAACCACAAGTTATTTTAATGTCACATTCTACAGATTCTTGAAATGATTAAAGATTACCCATCTATGCAGAATACAATCTCTAAGTATCTAAATAACCTGATTAGTCTACCTATAAGTATGGCAAACATGGATGACTATTGACTTAAAATTCTTAATACTTTTATAACTTAAAGGCTAAAACTTCAAATTAAAATAGTAAACAAATTTTAAACAACAGTGCAACAAATGAAGACAATGATCTCAAAATTTATAAGTATCTTGATTAGGGGTAGAAATGTATATTTCAATATTATAAATATATTCTAAAATTGTATCAATATAGAAAATGTCTTAAGCAGAGGTAGAAGCCTGCAGGCATATAATATGACAAAGTAACTTTGCCTAGGTATACAAATATTGTAGATGAAAATAGGAACATATTCAATATAATTTAAATTTTAACAACATACAAGAATCTATACCAATGTAAATTGCCTATAAATAATATCTCACAAGTATTCACTCCATCACTTACTATTATTATTAGTGTGAGTAAGCTCACATTAATCTATTATCCCATTCAATTTCCTCTCTTGTTTTTCAAAGAGATGCCTGATCCTACAAAATTTTCCTCCCAACCCCAAACCCTATAACAATAAATGGTGTCCCTAACCCTGAGGACAACCTTTTTTGGGAGAGGGGATATCATCTTCTAGAATTACTTCCAGCTGTCATGGAGGCAATGTTCTTTCTATGGGTTCCTTTGAAAGTAAAATCATGGTTAAATTTTAATATGACAGTCTGGTATAATTACAAATAGTCTCCAAATATTTGGTAGAGTTTTTCTAAGGTTCCTATTTGGAGTTCTGTACAGAAATTGTAAAAACAGTGCACCATTTCAGCTAACTAAGTTGGAACCATCTTGAGCAGCTGATACAAGAAACAGGTCTTACAGTAGCACTATCAGTATCATGAAGTCATATCAAGCAGGTGAAGTTGTTGTGGGACCCCATCTTCTTCCTGGAAACTTCAAAGATTACTACAGGAAAATTTATTGTTCATTGTGGAAAACTTAAACATTATTTATATAGACATATACAGACATATATATTCAAGGAAAGTTATGATAGAGGGAAAATAGGTATGAAAAAAATGTAAATTTTTTCTTAATTCTTTCTTCTTTCTGTCTCATAACAGACAACTCTTGACATGAGACAAAAACTCTGAATATTTTTAACAGAGTGCTTAGATTTAGAGAAGGACAGAGCCATTGTCCAACTCTGAATCCAATTCTATATATCCATATATATATATATATATATATGTGTGTGTGTGTGTGTGTGTGTGTGTGTGTATTTAATGTGTTTTGATCATCTTTCCTTATGAGTCATATTCATTTTCCTTGATAATCCTTATTGGATAGTTATTTTTCCTTATGTTAGCATCCAAACATCTGGGTCTCTTGAATTTTTAAAGATATGCACTTTCCTGTAAAGACAAGAGCTGAACCCTGCCACAACCCTATATGCTTACCACCTGCATGGTTGTCATGCATGTTGTGAATGAGCTGTCATTTCTCTTTCTCAAGGGATATCTCTTTTTCAAACTGAATCTTTATTAATTTTTATGGCATCCATAGTTTTTGTTTTCCCATGGAAACAAGAGCACAACCCCTTCCCCCAATGGAACACATCTCCTGGCTTCCATTGTGGGGTCATGACATCTTTGAAATTTATAGCTGATTTAATTCAGAAGACTTTTTTATAATCCAATGTCGCTCTGTTGCTTTTTTTCCTTTCTTATTAGCATTAAGAAAATTAGAGATTAATAAAGCATTATGTAGTCTATTTTGGGGGGTATTTTCTATACATTTCTGTTCATTTAACATATACTTTATAGTTCAATTTGATCGAGCTACAACTACCTGACCTGTAGGATTGTGTGATATACCTATAATATGCTTTATAATACACAAAAATCTTTCATTTTCTTAGAGACATATGCTGGACCATGATCTGTCTTTATTTGTGCAGGTATATTCAAGATAGCCATAACTTCTAATAAATGTGTGATTACTAAATCAGCCTTTTCTGAGCTTAAAGCAGTTACCCATTGAAAACCTGAATAAGTATCAATGATGTGGTGTACATATTTTAAGTTTCCAAATTCTGCAAAGTGGAACACAGCCTTCTGTAATATTTCATTCCTTTGAATACCCTTAGGCTTACTCCCTGCACGCAATGATGTTTGGTTATAGAAAGATCAAGTAGCACATCTCTTTATAGTCTCCTTATCTTGTCATGTAACAGAAAACTCTTCCTTTATACCTTTGCTATTGATGTGATGTTGATGTTTCTTATGGAATTTTGAGGCCTTCAAAACACTTCCAATCAGTAATTGATCAATTTCTGTATTACCTTGTGCTAGAGGACCTGGTAGACCCATATGGGATTGGATGTGTGTTATGTATATGGAACAAAGCATATTTTTGATTATATCTTGAACCTGTATAAATAATGAAGTCAATTCTGTCTCATTTGGTATAAGTTCAGTGGTTTCAATACACAAAACAATTTTTTCTTCATATTGTGAATCAGTAATTATATTAAGAAGGTTCTTTAAAATCAATTAGCATCATGAGACTAGAATATAATTCTGCCTTTTAAACAGAATTATTAGGGCTTTGTTCCAAGTTACTTAATTATAACCTGCCTTCTCTGACTTTTTGCATCAGTATAAAAGGTACAGTCTCCAGTTATTGGAGAATCATGCACAATTTGTGGAAGAATCCAAGAAGTTCTCTTTAAAAACTTAAGTCTATTGCTTTTGAGATAGTTGCTATAAATTTATCCCCCCAAATTAGCACAAGTTCTTTGCCATGGTTCATTGTCCTCCTCAAACATTTTTATTTCATCAGTAGTAAAAGGCACTATACCTGCTAATTGATGTAGTCTCAATTTTCCTTTTATAATTAATTCAGAGACTTTTTCCACATAAGTTTTAATTTTTTACTTGGTTTATGTGCTAAAAATATCCATTCTAAGTTAATAATATCCTTCTGCATCAAAATTTCTGTAGGAGATATTCTGGAATGCAATATGACTAGAATACAATTAAGATTTGGAATCACACTATCCACACCACATGTGCCTCCTGTAATTTCTCCTCAAGAATTGTTAATTCTTTTTCCGCTTCAGCTGTTAATTCTCTGGGACCATTTAAGTCTTTATCACCATCTAAGGCTTTGTTAAATGAATTATTAAATAAGGTGTTATCCCAATAGCTGATTGTAGACTTCTTGAAATGTCTCTTAACAATATTTGAAAGTCATTAAGTGTCTGCATCCAGTGTCTCCTAACTTGTGCTTTTTGTGTTATAATTTTCTGTAAAACTTTTCTATAACCTAGGTAATTGACAGAATCTCCTCTCTGTATTTTTTCAGGAGCAATTTGTAATCCCAATTTTGGCAAAACTTTTTAACTTCTTCAGACATTCTTTCTAAAGTATCTATGCTTGAATCAGATAGCAAAATGTCATCCATGTAATGGTAAATTATAGACTTAGAGAATTGTCTAGGTATTATTTCCAATGGCTGACTCACAAAGTATTGACACAGGGTTGGGTTATTGAGCATGCCCCATTGGAGGACAGTCCACTGGTATCTCCTAGTAGGCTGAGAGTTATTATAAGTAGGCACTATGAAGGCAAATTTTTCTCTATTCTTTTCTTGTAAAGGTATTATGAAGAAGCAATCCTTTAAATCAATAACTATAAGAGGCCATCTTTTTGGTAACAGAGAAGGCAGAGGAATTCCAGACTGTAGAGGGCCCATAGGTTGAATTACCTTGTTGATAGCCTTTACATCAGTCACCATTCTCCATTTACCAGATTTCTTTTTTATAACAAACACAAAAGAATTCCAAGGGCTAGTTGACTCCTCAATATGTCAAGCATCTAATTGCTCCTGTACCAGTCATTCTAAAGCCTGCAATTTATCTTCAGCTAGAGACCATTGCTTAACCCATATTGGCTTCTCAGCTAGCCATTTTAAAGGTAGGGCTGTTGGTACCTCTAAAGGTAGGTTAGTTCCTTTATGTTCTTGTACAGACTGAATGGCTGGTGACCTTTGTGTGTAGTATCTTATTACATCCTTCCCAGAATTATGAGTTCCTGAGACTGCAGAAATGTTAATCTGGGTATTCCATTGCTGTATTCCATAGCAGGTCATGGCCCCATAAATTTATTGCAATATCAGCTACATATGGCCTTGGCTTTCCTCTTTGACCTTCTGGCCCAATACAGTCAACCCATCTCATGTTTTGTTTAACTCGAGATATGGTTCCAATTCCTAGTAATTAAACATCTGCCTCTTGAAGAGGAATATTTGGATACCAAGATTCTGGAATGATGATACTCACATCTGCTCCTGTGCCTATCAAGCCAACAATCACAATTCCATTTGTACGTGCTCTCAGCTTTGGTCTCGAATCATTTATAGAGGTTTGCCAAAATATATGCTTCCTATATCCTAATTTAATTTCTGACTTATCCTCCAAATTTGAGCCATCATTTAGAACCTTATGATGTTGCACAGAAGCTTATAGAGTTTTTAATTTTCCTGGTGTGACATGTCCTCCATGGTTATTAGGAATGACTGGGCCACTTTTGGCTTGGGGGCCTACGAGAGGCTCCTCAGGGAGTTTCCCAATGGTATCCTGTTGCCCTGTCTGTCTGTCATTGATCTGCATTTATTGGTCCAATATCATCCTTTACCACACCTCCTACATATACCTGAAGGCCGACGTTTCCTATTTTTGCCATTCCCAGATTAGGTATTATTCCTAGAAATTCCTTGCCTGCAATCCCTTTTCAGGTGTCCTAATTTACCACAATTACAACATTTGGTAAGTTGATATCTCCTCATTGCTTTGGATTCATCATCATAGTTTAATGTCTGAAAATTCATGGTATGCTGAATCCATTCATCCATTGGTGCTGATCTAGACTGTAGAGGCCCAATTATCTTTTTGCATTCTAAGTTTGCAGCCAGTGTTCTTAACAGCCGCGCCACCACTCCACTCCCACAACACTGTACCTACCCTTAAAAATGTTGAAGACAGTACGTTTTATGTTGCTATTTTATTATCACAATTAAGCATGATTAACATAGCAACATTTGATCCTTTCTCCAGGAAAAGATACAGGCCTGCCCAACACTAGAATACTATATGGTTTATTGATTTACAGACCCCTAAGATCCACTAACAAGCCTTTCTAAACAAACTGTCTCTCAGAATCTTAAATGTTGATCTTTAGCATGCAGAATCTATTTCTTTATTGATTTTTATTGAGTTCTACATTTTTCTCTACTCACCTCCTTGCTTTTCCCCTCCCCCTTCAAACCTTCCCCAAGGTCCCCATGCTCCCAATTAACTCAGGAGATCTTGTTTTTTCTACCTGCCATATAGATTAGATCTATATAATTCTCTCTTTGTGTCTTCACTGTTGTTTGGGACTATAATTTGTAGGCTGGTTTTCTTTGCTTTATGTTTAAAAACCACTTATAAGTGAGTACATGTCATAATTGTCTTTCTGTGTCTGGGTTACCTCACTCAAAATAATGTTTTCTAGCTCCATCCGTTTTCCTGAAAATTTCAAGATGTCGCTATTTTTTTTTTCTGCCATGTAGCACCCCATTGTGTAAATGTACCACATTTTCCTCATCTATTCTTTGGTGGAGGGGCATTTAGGTTGTTTCCATGTTTTGACTATGATAAACAAAGCTGCTATGAACATAGTTGAGCACATGTCCTTGTGGCTTGATTGAGCATTCTTTGGATATATACCCAAAAGTGGTATTACTGGGTGTTGAGGAAGGCTGTTTCATAATTTTCTGAGAAATCACCAACTGACATTCAAAGGAGTTGTACCAGCTTGAATTCCCACGAGCAATGAAAAAGTGTTACTTTTACCCCACAACTTCTCCAACAAAAGTTGTCATCAGTGATTTTGATCTTGGCCATTCTTACAGGTTAAGATGGAATCTCAGAGTTGTTTTGATTTACATTTCTCTGATAACTAAGGATGTTGAACATTTCCTTAAATGTCTGTCAGCCATTTTAGATTCCTCTGTTGAGACTTCTCTGTTTAGGTCTGTACTCCATTTTTATTGGATTATGAGATCTTTTGATGACCAATTTCTAGAGTTCTTTGTATATTTTGGAGATCAAACCTCTGGCTGATGTGGGGTTACCGAAGATACTTTCTGTCATTTTGTATTGTTGACTATGTCCTTTGCTTTACAGAAACTTTTCAGTTTCAGGAGGTCCCACTTATTAATTGTTTTGCTCTCAGTGTCTGTGCTGCTGGGGTTCTATTTAGTAAGTGGTCTCCTGGGCCAGTGTGACCAAGGGTATGTCCCACTTTCTCTTCTATAAGGTTCAGTGTGGCTGGCTTTATGTTGAGGTCTTTGATCCATTTGAACCTGAGTTTTGTGCATGGTAATAGACATGGGTCTATTTTCATTCTTCTACATGTTGATATCCAGTTATGCCAGCATCATTTGTTAAATATGCTTTCTTTTTTCCATTTGATATTTTTGCTTCTTTGTCAAAAATCAAGTGTTTGGATTAATATCTGGGTCTTTGATTCAGTTTTATTGGTCCTCCTGTCTGTTTTTATGCCAATACCAGGCTGCTTTCAGTTCTGTAGCTCTACAGAGTATATTTTGAAGTAAGATATTGTGATGCCTCCAGAAATTCTCTTATTTTACAGGATTGTTTTGGCTATCCTGGGTTTTTTGCTTTTCCATATGAAGTTGAGTACTTTTCTTTTGCTGGGATTTTGATGGACATTGCATTGAATATGTAGATTGCTTTTGGTAAGATTGACATTTTTAGTACATTAAGCATGTGGAATCATACTGGAAATCTCTATGAATCCTTAATATTTACATCCTTTGCAATTTCAGGTCTTTCTTCCACCAAGTCTCCCCATGACTTATCTCTCTGTAAACACAGAGTCACCTAATGTGGTCTCTGTATTTTTGACATTATAGAATTTTTCCAGTAGGTAACCAGCCTCTTCCTGGATCTACTTCTCCATGCATTGCTTTCCTAGCCCAAAGTTTCAAAGAATGACCAGGAAAAAATGCCGAAGAACCTTCCATCATTCTCCACTAGACAGAGCTAAATCTGTCAGAATGACAGTAGTCAGGCCCCATTCCCTCCTCTTACTGCTCTCAAGTCCATAGTAGATATGATTATGAAAACTCATACTTCCAGACTCAATGGAAAAATCAATATTCCCTCCAAATGGTCAAGACTGAAGGAAAATAGAATGAGGCTAGAAATAATCAAGGAGAGCAAGGAAAATTTCTTATAGGCTAGCATTCTGTGGCTGGGTTAGTTTCATGCTTAATGCTTATAAACTGAAGGTGGTAAAAATTTAATGTCATATAGAGTATTCCTTAAATGGAAATGCTAATTCTATTTTATTGTTGCCAGTTGGATTCTTTAAACACATTTATGTGTGTACACAGATGCTCACAACTGTACATCAATGCACCTATAGAAAAAGATTTACCTTGCATGAAGACTATATAAGAAATCTTCTGAGGTATAAATTGGAAAACAGCTTGGAATTTTCATAAGATCATTTTAGAATATGTTGATAAATGAAGGAAAAACGTAACGGTGGAGTCCAGAAAAGGACATAAGATCCCCTGAAACTGGAGCTATAGATGGTTGTGAGCTTCACATGTGCACTGGTGAAGCAGGGCAATATTGCAACCACAAGCAAGTGTATGCAAACTCACAATGAGTAAGCAAAATTGGCCAAGACAACTTGTCAGCAAACCAAAAGCTTGGTAAATAATGACATCTCCCACTTACTATGACCCTGGAAGTTCTCTAGTGTAGGTATTTCACAATAGTCACTGAAGTAATCTGCTTTGCCCACTAGCATCTACTTCACAGCCTCATGTCCACATAAGATAACCACTGGCCTTAGACCAAAGCACACAGTGAACATTGAGCCATATTTTTTCCTGAATTTAAAAATGAAGAAAAATAATGAGGGAAGGAATAAATTGCAAAATGAACAGACACCCAGTCACGGAATGTAGAGTAGTAGTTCTAGGAGGATAAAAACATAGAATAGAGACAGGTCTTGGACTTAGAATGGCTATTGGGGGGAAAAAAGCATCAAAATGATTCCTTGACCTTGGGTAGTACATGTCACTAATTTTGTATGACTTAGATTTGTTTGGACTTCAACTAGTTGAATTCTGTGATCTACACATTACCTCTTTGAAATTCTAGGTTTCTGGCATCTTAAAAGTCTAGGACAATTTGAGAATGAAAGTCTGCTTAAAGAAATGAGGTTCCAGCCGGGCAGTGGTGGCGCACGCCTTTAATGCCAGCACTTGGGAGGCAGAGGCAGGCAGATCTCTGGGAGTTCGAGTCCAGCCTGGTCTACAAGAGCTAGTTCCAGGACAGGCTCCAAAACCACAGAGAAACCCTGTCTCAAAAAAACCAAAAAAAAAAAAAAGAAATGATATTCCCAATATTGTGATCCAGAGTCCTGAGAAGAGGGGGCTCTGTTCTAAAGTCAGAATCTAAATTTTTTCCCCTTCATTTTAGAATTCTGCAATTTCAGAATCCTAAGTTTCCTGAAGTTTCTTTCTGAGTCTTTGTTTGGGAATCATGAGTATTTGTGTGTACTCTCTAGTCTGTTTGTAGATTTCATTGCTATTAGAAGTGATAAACACACTCAACATCAGGAAGAATTGAAATAAGACATTAACACAGACTTATAATAGGTTCTCCTCCAAAATGGCATTGGTGTGGGAACAGGGAACAGCTTCCTTTCCTTACTGGTTCTCTTCCAAATAATCAAAATTAGCAGGCAATACATGTAGAGTACCATAAAGATGCTGAAGGCCCCTTCCAATGCCAAACGCTTGTGTCCTTGGCTCCAGATTCTGCCTACACAGCTTCTAGGAGATCATCTTATACTAAATTCTGAGCCCTGTGGAAGTAAAATAGTCTTTGTATTATGCCATCAGGAGTCAGATTGCTCGGTGGATGTAGAGTTATGTAATTTTCAATCTCTCATTGCACTGTAGTGATATTTCATTAGTATTTTAAGAAATAAAGTTTGGCTGAAGATCAGAGAGTAAAACAGCCCTACTGTTCAGTCTTACAGACTAGGCAGTGGTGACACACATGTTTGTTTAATTCCAGTAGTTATGCTACATTGCCATAGAAACCAGACAATAGTGGCGCATGCCTTTAATCCCAGCCCTGGAGATAAATACAAGATGGGAGGAGTGAGCTCTCAGACATAGTCTCATTTCTGAGGATTCCTGGAGGCAGGATCACCATTTCAGAATAAGGTAGAGATAAGACTCAGTGGATGGCTATTTTTTTTATGACCTTCAGGCTGAACCCCAATATCTGTCTCTTGCTCTAATTATGATATACTTCATATAGTTATAGCCAATTTACCCAAGAAACCTCTACAGGGTGTTATCCCGTTTCTTCCCATTTCAAGTTTTCCAACTGTCCCTCAGATTCATATTCTTTGTAGCATCTGAGAAACCGCCAGTTTATAGGGACTCTGCATAAGGTATAGACCTTCCTACATTGTTCTGCTGCATGAACTCTCCTTTAGACCTTTGTTTTTTGACCTTGAAATGCCAATTTCTTGTGCATTACTTCACCTGTCCAAAGAACTTCAGAGGCAAGATAAACATTTTCCCTAGTCCAGCATATCCAAGGACATTATGCATACAACCCCTGAGACATTCCCACTTAGCCCTGAGACTTCTATCCCCCTAAATCAAATCTGATGTAAGTAATGAGGACTATTGTTTGTGTGTGTGCACACACATGAGAGAGAGAGACAGAGAGTGACATACACACACACACACACACACACACACACATAGCCGGGCGGTGGTGGCGCACACCTTTAATCCCAGCACTTGGGAGGCAGAGGCAGGCGGATCTCTGTGAGTTCGAGACTAGCCTGGTCTACAAGGGGCATATAAAAGGAATTGGAAAGGAGTGAATTGGGCATGGATTTGATCCAAAAACATTATATTATTGCATGAGTATTCAAAAAAGTACTATAAAACAACTAAACCAAAATTTATGGGATGTCATACACATTCTTATCTACCCCAGATACAAACAATAATGAAAGATTAGATTATGTTGATTTCTCCAAAATTTATGATGTGATGTCAAAGATACAGAGAGACTTAGAACCCCACCCCATGGTTAGGATTCACCATTAGAGATGCTGCCGTAAGAATTTTAATGAAACGTTCCAAGTTCTTTTCATGACAAATATCTGTAAAACTTCTATCCTATTACCAAATAAATTCACAGGCTATTGTTCTTTTGCTATGTGTGTTGGTACCACCACACAGACCCTGTCCTCCTATGTCTGGGTTCTCACATTTGCAAATTGAGTTCATTTTATTTACCTCCAAATTCCAAGAACAGAGCTTTAGTCAGGCATGGCACCCACTGTCATAACATGAGCAGCGAAATCAGAATTAGGGCCAGCCTGGGGCTATGTGGCAAGAACTAGACAGGGAAAATCATGAGGACTTACTTGGCTACGCATGTGTCCCATGTCTAGGAAAAGTGGTAAAATTTTTAGGAAGACTGATGATCTCATATTCTTCATCTTAGGTCTCCTGGGAAGAGACCTTTTTTCTTTCTAAAGAAACAAGAAAAACAATTTTACATCCTCTTTCATGGCTCATGTGTCCTTTACCTGCATTTTGCCCTTTCACACCACCTAATATTTCCCTTTCTTCATTTCCATTCTACATGTTAAACTACACACATGTATGTACATGTATTTACATATATAAATATATTCAAGATAGAAATCATTTTCAAGGTTCCTCAAAAACAAACAAGAAAATAGCAACAACATTCCCCTTTCCCCCAAACCCAAACTGCCATATAACCCAATTGTTTCTTTCATGGGCATCCACCTAGTGAATTCTATACCTTACCATAGAGATACTGTACTTCGAAGCTCATTTCTGCTATATTCACTACAGCAAGGAAATGGAACCAAATTAGCTGTTCATCAACAGGTGAAGGAATAATGAAAACCTAATGCGTATTAAAAATTAAATCCCATTCAGCTCTAAAAGAAAAGAACAAAGCTACAAAATCTACAGGAATATGAACTGTTAGAGTACATAATATTAATTAAGGTTATAAAAGCTCATAAGGGAAAATAACACAAAAATCTTGTTTGTGTCCTCGAATGCATTTCATAGGGCAGAGAACTATCTCCAGGTTCTCTCATGACATTCAGTTTCTTTTTTTTTCTTTTTCTTGATACTTAGTTTCTTTTTCCCTCCCTTTCTAATGACCCATCATAACACACACACACACACACACACACACACACACACAGATATACCACAGGAATGATCTCATAATCTATTATGATGTGGTTATGGTTTTGTGTAGTATGATTAATAAAAACCCAGAAAGAGATATTAAAGTTCAACCTGAAGATCACAAAACCAAAACAGCTAGCCACTGGCTCTTACCTTTACCTCAGGCTGAAATGATGATCTTGCCCCCAGGAAGCCTCAAAAATGAGATTATGTCTGAGAGCTGTCTCCTCCCATCTTACATTCCTTCCTAGGGCTGGGATTAGAGACATGGACTACTCCCACCCAGTTTCTATTAGAAACTAGTGTGGCTATTGGGATTAAATATGTGTGTTAGCACTGCCTGGTCTCTAAGACTGACCAGTGGGGCTATTTTACTCTCTGATCTTCAGGCAAGCTTTATTTATTAAAATACAAGTGAAATATTTCATTACCCCTTTTTATATAAAATTAAAAAGAAGACTATTACTAATATAAGAAAAATTATATACAGTTAATAAAATAACTTTATACAATATATACAGGCATTAAATACATCAATAATGTCTATTCCACTTTCATTTGACAAATTCAGAAAAAATACTCCATATCTATCCTATCAATATCTATCTTGGTGAGTCCAAATCCTGTTCTTAATTTGCTTTTTGTCATAGCTTGCTTTCTATGTCAGGTAATCAAGGAAAACTATATAACTATCTAGTCTTCAACTTCCTCAGAGACCTAAGAAGGAAATAATATTTACTGAGAAAGAAGGAAGTGCAGGCAATCAACTTTCAAAAACATGTGAGAAATGACAGAAATAGTTGCTCCCTGGACAGTCACCCAGAGTTCTTCTGTAACATTGGGTCATCTATATTCAGTTTACAAGCCTAGCATATCCAACAGACTTTTCTATGAAACAGGCTGTCCCGCAGAGCTGTCTTTCCTTGTCTTGACAATGTTTGGTAGTCACTTTCTTTTCTGTCCTGCTTGTCCAATTAGGACAGCATACTGTCAACAGTCAAGGCACAGCCATTTTTCTTTTCGTTTTTGCCCAGTGGAGTTTCTCCAGTGCCCATTATCTTCTCTGAATAGACTGGTGCTGCCAGAAGCAGGCATGTGTCATTGTCATAAAAAGAGCCTATATTATTAAAATATCTTAAATGCCATATTCTGTAGATCTCTGAAGTGTTTGGAGATGACTTGTTTATCCAAAATATATCTTTGCTTTACCTTGAAAACATACCTAATGTAACAAAAAGTTCATTTATAATAGGTGAATAATTACTAACCCGCATTTCCTCATTATATTAAACAGTTGGTAATAATATATTTCAAAGACTTGAATTTTGCATCACATTATTAAATGAGCTGTGTAGGTACAATGCCTTGAACAAGATTAGAAACATATGTACAGTATGTTTTAGCAAAATTGTTCTCAAATTTGTATAAATATACAAAATTTGTTTGCAATATATAAAAGTCCAATTTTATGTAAAACAGATAAAGCTACTAATTGTTTTTTAAAAATAGATTCAATAATCTACATTGTTGTCTTATTAGTTGTGGGTGAGTGTACATAGTGATAGCATTGTTTGATCTACTCAATAAGGCAAGACTGGACCTTGTGCTGGCTAGTCCTGTGTCAACTTGACACACTAACTAGATTCTGAACTACACCCATATTCCCAAATATTGTTTATAAATGTTCTTTTATATTTAAAGGGAGATATAAAATAGATATAAATAATTTACATTGGTGTGGATTTGGCTTTATTGATATAAATTTAAGTTCAATCTTGTTATATGTATAGTTCTGCTCTTGATTAAGGTATTGTGATTGTGTAGATCATTTTCAAGCTGATGAGGAAGAGGGACTTGATCTGGGGAGGGGGAGGGAATTGGGAGGCGGTGGCGGGGAGGAGGCAGAAATCCTTAATAAATAAATAAATTTAAAAAATAAAAAAATGTAATATATAATTAGAAAATATAGGTTGTTAATGTATAATCATCAATAACAGTCAATTTATAATTTTGTAATCATGTTAGTAAGATTTTCTAGATATATAGATATATATTTCACTTAGATAGGCATTCTTCATATCTTTCAAAGACTACAGAATGTGGCATTTAAAACGTTTTATTAACAGTGTTTTTCATGACAATGAGACATGTCTGCTCCTGACAGCACCAGCTACTTCAAGAGTAAGATGGGCATCAAAGAGGCTCCTTATAGAGTTTGATAGCCATTTGGGCAAGAAACTGCTCTTGCCTGGACTGATGCATAAACTGGACATGCAGTACCCACTGATGAACTTGACTAAAGGTGAGATGGTCCTTTGGGGATCCTGGTTCATGAAAGAGTCGGTGAGACATTCTGTAGGACACAGAAAAAACGTGAATAAATTGTCTTTAAAATTTCCTGCTTCATGGACTTGACACTCCTGCCTCTGCCTCCTAAGTGTCAGGATTACAGATTTGTGCTCCCAACCTAGCTATTTGTTTTAGGTCTTACTTTATAGCTCAGACTGGCCTTTAACTTAAGATCAATATACCTCAACTTCTGCAGTAGATGGATTTGTCAGCTGATGGCAGCAAGCCTAGTTATGCTTTTGTTGTTGTAGGTTGGTCATGCCATGTTTGAAATCTGGTATACATTTTTTCTGTGTTTTCCTGTCTTAATTTTCTTCCAAGATATTCTTTTGTTCTTTGTTTTACTCTTCTTAAAAAACCTTGGATTATATTTAGAGTTCATGAATTCTCTCACTTTTTAAAAAGAAAAAATTCCATAAATCTTATGTTTCAAGATTTATGTTATCTAATGTTTTTCAATAGTTGGGTATTAATGTCAAAATTCAGAAATTTAAATTTACATTTGATTGACTATATCACAATTAAAATGCATCTGGTGGTTGATCTCTTTATTTGTCTTAAAAAGTGTCTCTTTCTGAGTCACAGGCTAATGAATTTATAATTCACTATGTGGCCTAAGGTAAAGGTTCTTAGTAAATGAAGGCAATATGCCTGCCCCCAAATGAGGACTGTAACAGTTACTTCATGAAATGCACCTCATGACTCCCACTGGGAATCCTGGGTTGGAATAATGACCCAAGTTCTGTGCCACATACCCTGTTTGACAGGATCAAGGTCCTGGTGTCAGTCAAGGCTATTGTGGCACCTTGCTAAAGTCAAAAAGTACAGAAGCTATGTCTAAAATCACCATGGTTTCCTGACACTTCTTCTCAATAATGTTCTCCTCTTAAACTCCCCACTGCTGGGACTACAGGTGTGTGCTACCACACCCAAGATACTTCAAATACTTGATGGTCATGTTTTAGAAGTAGATATTATAAGTACAATGTATCTCTAATACATTATGTGGCTTGAGATAAAGGTTCTTAATATCTTTGGATTTCTGTTTATTAGTAGGTGAAGGCAATATATATTCCCCAAAATGTGAGGACTGTAATCCTTACTTCATTAAATATGCTTTGTGGCTCCCACTGTGAATCATGGTTGAAATAAAAACCCAAGGTCAATGAGATATCACCCTGTATGGCAGGACCAAGATCCCAGAATCATTCATGCCCATTATGGCACTTTGCCAAGGTCAGAAAAAATACAGATGCTTTTCTGAAATCACTGTGCTTTCCTGACTTACCTACTCAACTACTGGAGTATAGCTATACTGCCAACATCAACAGGCATTGGCTGAACATCACAAGAAGGGTGCTGCCTCCCCTATTTAACTCCATATCACACTCCTGTAAAGAGAATTGAAGTTTTGTTAAGAAGAGAGTTATAAGGATGGGCATAGCAACCAATGCTTCTCATTTCTGTACTAGGAAAGCTTACATTAAGCATGCACCCTTGCCTAAGTACCTTAACAAACTCCTATGTCCAAATTAAGACCTTAAAAGTGTTGGTGATATAACAGAGTGGTGAAACACTTGCCTGGTGTATTTGTTACTTTTTTATTGCTGTAAATAGACACCAGGACAAAGGCAACTTACAGAGGAAAGACTATATTGGGGCTGCTTAGGATGTTAGAGGGTTTCAGTCCATTATTGTCATGGTAGAGAGCATGGTGGCTGGCAGGCAGGCATGGTGCTAGAGCAGTAGTTGAGAGCTCACAACCTTATTCACAAGCACAAAGCAATGGAGAGAGAGAGCTAACTGGAAATGGTTGGACTTTTGACATTTCAGAGCTCACCCTTAATGACATGACTTTTTCAAAGGCACACCTCTTAATCCTTCCCAAACATTTCCATAAGCTGGGGACAAAGATGGCAAATGTACAAGTCTATGGAGTCATTATCATTAAAACTAACATGCATGGTCTCTGACAATCAACAGTGAGAAGCTTGGGGCTCAATGGTATGAGCATAGTTTAGCATAAATAAGACTACAATTATATTTTTATTCTGTTTTTTGTTTTGTCTTCTTTGTTTGAGACTAGGTTTCTCTGTAGCTTTGGAGACTATCCTGGAACTGGCTCCTGTAGACCAGGTTGGTCTCAAACTCAGAGATGTGCCTGCCTCTGCCTCCCAAGTCTGGATTTAAAGACATGTGCCCCCACCATCCAGCATGACACTACAATTTTAATCCTCATTACACAGAGAGGTGTGCTAGTAGAGGAATGAAATATGATGTGCATGAAAGTGTCATAATGAAATCCATTATTTTAAGAACTAAAAATGTGTGTGAAAATAGGAAGAGGAGCTGGAAAAATAGCTCAGTTGAATTGTACCTGCCTCACAAGCATGAAGACCTAGTGTGGCTCCCAACCACTGATATAAAACCTAGGCTTGATCATGGAGCACATATATGTAACCCCAGAATTTTGAGGGTGGAGCAGGTAAAGACAGATCTCATTAACCAGTCAGTCAGCCTAGCTGAACTGATAAAATATATTCAGGTCTAATGAAAGACTCTGCCTCAAAGTAATTAAATTAACTTACTAATGTATTAATCAAACTAATTAATTAAGTAGAGAACAACACAACTAAAGAAGATGCTAACATCACACAGGTGTCATTATTTTCTTCAGAAAACCTATAGAGTAGATTAATGGGGCTTTGGTATGAGGAACTTGTACTCAAAAGCATCCCTTGTGTAACAATCAATAAATATGCTTTTGTACAGTGGTTCTAAGTTTGTTCCATCACAAACTGAATCTTCCTGCTGCTAAAGAGCCCAAAATGTATCCTGGAGAGACCCACCTTCTTTGAGTGCCCCTCACAATACAGAACACCTGGAAATATATGCATAAGGATTACTTTTGTATACAACCTAACATTTTAATTTGTATCTAATGATGCAGACATTTTTTGGGAATAAGTCTAAAAGCAATTTATTTGTCCAATATGCTCTGAGCTTCCCACCAGCTTTGTGGTGTCTAGATACTCATGCTTAGTGTTGGCCCCACTACCAGTGTGCTGTGATCTCACCATCAGATTTGCCTGTAGCCTAATCTCATGGAAGTATTTTCTCAATTGAGCCTTCCTCCCCCCTGATGACTCCTCTCACTTCTGTCAAGTTGACATAAAACTAGACAGAACATCTGACAAGAAGCTAATATTTGGAATCAGTAGATATTAACATAACAGAGTTGTTTGTGGTGGACTGTATACAAATCTCTGAGAATCAGTACAAAGTCAGGGGTTCAATCAACAGGGGATGGGGCTTGTAATATAATTTGGAGTTTTTAAAAGGATATAATCTAAATGTTCCTCAAGAATGAAGCCTTGGACACTTTTATACCTTGGCATTTCCACATAGAGAATGGTTCACAAATATGCACTGATCTTTGGTGTCTTAGGACAATTCAATGCATCAATGATAAAGGCATTCCATCTCTTTTGTGATTTTTCTGAAGGCCCCTATATCTATCAGAGAGCTCTTCTTCCCTGGGTAGATCAGATTTTCTCTCTTTCAGTAGGAATTGAAAGTATGGGCTATCTGACTTAAATTCCATCTTGGCCCGTATTCACATGCAAGTTTTCAAACTTTTCTAATTATTGTAGTATACTATTGTATCTTGAGAAAGCCAATCTGTGATTTACCCTCCCCCTGTCCCTGGTCCCCCTTCAAAAACTACAAAAGGTATTTTTAAGTGCAAAGGATAGATCAAAAATTTTATTTGTTTATTTGAGATTCACTTTGGGAAGGGAAAAATCAGAGAACTGAATGCTAGCAGAACCAAGCATGTCTGAGTAGCAAAACCTAGTAATGACTATAAAAATCCTGACATAAAATATGGAAAGTTATTCTTATATAAACAGAAACATTGATGTTTGAAACTATTATATGAAAAGTAAAGAATAACCTTTCTAACATGGAACATATTGTTAATGATTAACAGCATCGAAGTTGAATGGACTCTGTCAACATTTCAAAGTTCCTACCCAAACTCAGAAACTACAATCACACCCAAGCAAGATTCATTCTCCAAGTTTTATCTATTCATTTTCTCTTGCATATGCACAAACAAGTTGAAACTTTACCTAAGGATTTCTCTCACCTCCTTGCCCTCTATTTCTGCCTCTTGCTGCCTGCCCCCGTTTCCTGTACATGCTTCTCCTTTCTTTGTTTATGCTGAGATGTTCTTTGTGTATCTATGCATTTCTTTCATCAATGCTATTTTCAAATGATTCAGCAAGTATTTTTAGACCTCTGTTCAAACAGATAGCATTGTAAATATAATCAGGCATCACCTACCTGAACAAATCTAGTTGCAGAGACAATTGAGAAACTAAAATTATGGGCTGAGTTGTACATAGCTCAGCAAAGAAATACGTGTCTGGCATGTGTAAAGCCTTTGAGTTACATACCCAGAATAAGAAGAAAAAAAAAGTGGGCAGACTAAAAGTAAATGTGCTGACTGGGGGAAGGGGAAGACACCTGTAATTTCAGCACTAGTTAGACAGAGGCAAGGAAGACAAAATGTTTAAGCCATTTGGGCTACATAGCAAGTTGCAGATGAGCCTGAGACACAGGAGTAACTGTTTAGGAATGAGAAGAGTGGGCAGGAATTGACGGGGAGTTGGAAGTAGCTATAAACAAATAGAAACATGTACTGTTGGGGCATCTGTTATGCAAACAAGGACCATAAAATAAAGCACCAAACAATAAGAAATGAACATGACAGGGGTCAACACATGCCTTTCATTAATAACTGAATATTAGTTGTCTCAGTGTCCAAACAAAAGACATAAATTAGCAGATTTCATTTGTAAACAGGATCGATCTTTCTACATTTTTCTGTCTATAAGAAAAAAATTCACATAATCTATGTTAGTTTGAAAGGATGGAATTAAGCATGCCACACACAGGGAACTAGGAATAAAGTAGACACCACCCTTCTAATATCTGACAAAATGAACTTTGAATGATACTTTGAATAAGAAGGGATAATAAAATTACTTTTTCCTAACCAGTTAACAATCCTTTTAGAAGAAACTTTGAATCTGAACATATACACATCAAATGTGTAAAATGTGTAAACACAATTCTATAAAAATATTATGGGGTGTAATAGAAGATTAATCCCAGGATATTAATATAAATTCATTTCAATGTCCCACTCTCACCAAAGGATATACTGTTTGGAGAAACACTGAATTTAACCTCATAGATCAAACGGACCCAGTTGATGTCTATAGAATAGTCCACCTACATATGTACTCAGCAGCCTGTAGAAAATTCTCTAAAGTAGACTACATATTGGAACAAAAAAAATCTCTTAGAAAATATAGGAAAACTGAAATACGTTCTTATCGTCTATCTGATCTTAATGGATTATAGCTAGAAATCATCAGTAAAAGAAATTACAAAATATCAAAACTTATTAAAAATCTATAGACACAAGGAATGCAGCCCTAGCAGGAGAGCTTCTAGATCTAAGTGCCTGTACTTAAAAGAATTAAAAAGAAATGAAATAATAAAAATAGAGAATCTTCAAATAAATAACTTAATGATATACATTAAAGATTTGTTAAAAAAAATAAATCAAGCCCCTCAGCAGTAGATGGGTAGAAATTATTAAGATCGGGTCTAAACTTAATGTACTGGAAAGTAAAATTAGCACAATGAGCTAATGAGAGGTGAATTCAAAGCAGGACTCCACAGTATATTTTTCAAACATCCTATGTATCAATTTTCCCTGAATTAGAACATTTTATCCTGGAATGTAGCTCCTTAAGTCTCTGAAAGTTCTAATAGAAAACTTGTAAAGTTTCTGAAATTAAATAACTCAAAAGTCTGAGGAAGGTCATGAAACTGAACATGTGAACAAGGGTTTTCTTTCTCTAAGTTTAAAGAAACAGTGATGAGTGTTGTAAAGAAAGGCCAACTGAAATTCCTAGAAAAATCTTTAAACTGTGGCAATATCTGCAGGTCATCCAGAGAGCTCCAGGGTTCCAGGTTATATGAGTCAACACCCATGCTGCAGACGGATTTGAGTCATCCCCAGTCCTGCAAGCAAACTCTCACATATTTCCTGTATATGACTCTAATATGTTCATTGGTTCACCAAGCTGGTGGTGAAATTACTTTGCATTTCTTCATTCAGAAAAACAGACAGTTCTTGACATTTCCCTGAGAAAAGTATCACACAACAATGAAGTTATCTGTGATGGGTAGGGCTCTGCAGTGATGGCAGTTGTTTGAGGATCACTCATATTCATGGAGTTGCAACCACATCCCTCCCAGATACTTTTTAATAAAGATTTAATTTGTTATGAATACAGTATTCTGCCTGCTGTAAGCTTGTATACCAGCAGAGGTCACCAGATCTCATTACAGATGATTGTGAGCCACCATGTGGTTGCTGGGAATTGAACTCAGGACTGCTAGAAGAGCAACCAGTATTTTCCACCTCTGAGCCATCTCCAGGCCTCCTGGGAACTTTTTAGAAAGCAGCTTCTGAAATGCTCACACACTTGTCCACAGGTGTCTTGCAGTGACCACTGTACTCACTAGTTTGTGATTCTCTCATCAAGGTTATCCATGAGAATGTAAGATGAAAAAGCCTTCTTGTGCTTCTGGCATTCCTCCTATAAGCAGAGTATATAAAAACTATCCATATATGTTAGAGACTTTCTCTCATGAGCCCTTTCAAGTTTCTGTATCAGAAGTGTAGGAGGAGAGCCAAGATACAGACTGCTTCCTCTAATGTTCTGTTTGACCTTGACCAAAAGATACAAGAAGCTTTGAATCACAAGATTTTGGGCTCTGAAAAGGAGATCTCACAAATTTTGTTGACTTTTGGAATCATTTTATGAGCAAGGAGAAAATATTTCTGAATGATTTATCTTTTGGTCCTAGAAGTGAGGTTTTATCAAGTACTTCAAGACAAAAGGATACCAGATCACCAAGAGTAGACTTTCTGCATGTCGCTGGTGAAACATTTATATTGCTATGGGTCAATATTGGGCCACCAGCTTGCAAGAGGCATTGAAGAACATGATTAGGTTTTCTATAGGACTTTGAATTGCACAGTGGCTAAATGGCATGTAAAACTGGTTTGTTCCAGTATGAGAATAGTATGTTGTCTTTTAACAGAATTCAGTGAAGAAGGTCAGAAAGATTGCAAAGTTAAGCTATCTAGGAACAGAGATAAAGGAGCAAAATACTCAGAGAACAAATAGAGGATGCATTTGAAGGTATAACCCAGAATCCATGTATTTACTAAAATAAACACAAGCACACATATAGAAACACACACACACACACACACATCCAAACTAATGCAACTAGATTAGACAGAACTTCATTATCAAATAACAAGAATGGTAATATGGGTCATCAGTAAATATGCCTTTTACCAAATCTGACATCTTGAGCTCAGATTCCATGATCCCTTCATCAGAATTATCATCTGACCTCCATATATATACTGCGACTCAAATGTGCCAAATCATATACACCCACACAGTAAATAAATATGATTTTTTAAAATGTATTTAAAACAACCTGTTTTATCCCATGCTTTTTCAGACCCAGGCCAGCTGGCCTTGGTGCATTCCCGATAGAACATCCCCATTGTCTCAGTGTGTGGGTGTACCCCTCGCGGTCCTGAGTTCCTTGCTCGTGCTCCCTCTCCTTCTTCTCCTGATTTGGACCTTGAGATTTCTGTCTGGTGCTCCAATGTGGGTCTCTGTCTCTGTCTCCTTTCATCGCCTGATGAAGGTTAATATTCAGGAGGATGCCTATATGTTTTTTCTTTGAGTTCTCCTTATTTAGCTTCTCCAGGATCACTAATTATAGGCTCAATGTCTTTTATTTATGGCTAGAAACCAAATATGAGTGAGTACATGCCATGTTCCTCTTTTTGGGTCTGGGTTACCTCACTCAGGATAGTGTTTTCTATTTCCATCCATTTGTATGCAAAATTCAAGAAGTCCTTGTTTTTTACTGCTGAGAAGTACTCTAATATGTATATATTCCATACTTTCTTCATCCATTCTTCCATTGAAGGGCATCTAGGTTGTTTCCAGGTTCTGGCTATTACAAACAATGCTGCTATGAACATAGTTGAGCATATACTTTTGTTGTATGATAGGGCCTCTCTTGGGTATATTCCCAAGAGTGGTATTGCTGGGTCCAGGGGTAGGTTGATCCCGAATTTCCTGAGAAACTGCCACACTGCTTTCCAGAGTCGTTGCACAAGTTTGCATTCCCTCCAGCAATGGATGAGTGTACCCCTTTCTCCACAACCTCTAAAACCGGACTTGCTGAATGAACATAGCGGACAATGAGGACTACTGAGAACTCAAGAACAATGGCAATGGGTTTTTGATCCTACTGCACGTACTGGCTTTGGGGGAGCCTAGGCAGTTTGGATGCTCACCTTACTAGACCTGGATGGAGGTGGGCAGTCCTTGGACTTCCCACAGGTCAGGGAACCCTGATTGCTCTTCGAGCTGATGAGGGAGGGGGACTTGATCGGGGGAGCGGGGAGGGAAATGGGAGGCGGTGGAAGGAAGGAGGCAGAAATCCTTAATAAATATAAATAAATTTAAAAAAATAAATAAATAAAACAACCTGTAAGGAGAGGCTGCTCTTTCTTTTCCTGGCCACCCAGACCCAAATAATCACACAGAAACTATAGTAATTATAGCACTTTCAGCCAATGACTCAATCATATTTCTTGCTAACACTTACATCTTGACTTAACCCATTTCTATTATTCTGTGTATTGCCACAAGGCTGTGCCTTACTGAAATGGTTCCTGATGCTTTTCCTTCAGCAGCTATATGGCATTTCACTGACTCTGTCCACTCTCTCTATAAAACTCTGTTTAGATGTCCTGTCTAACTTTACTCGGCTAAGCCATTGGCTAAACCAGTTTTATTTATTATCAAATAAAAGCAGCACATATAACCAAGAAAGAGAATTACAGACCAATATCACTCATGAACATCAATGCAAAATTTCTCAATAAAATTCTGGCAAACCGAATCCAAGAACACATTTAAAAATTATCCAGTACAATCAAGTAAGCTTCATCCCAGAGATGCAGGGCTGGTTCAACATACGCAAATCTATCAATGTAATCCATCATATAAATAAACTGAAAGACAAAAACATATGATAATTTCATTAGATGCAGAAAAGGCATTTGACACACTTCAACACCCCTTTATGATAAAGGTTTTGGAGAGGTTAGGGATACAAGGATCATACCTAAATATAATAAAAGCAATATATAGCAAGCCAACAGCT
>NW_004949194.1:726347-727267 GCF_000317375.1 Microtus ochrogaster
ATCCCATCACAGGCACACCTGGATGGACCCTTACCTGAGCCCTTCACCAACGGAGATATACAGAAGGAGAGCAGCCGTGAAGGCCCAGCAGAGGCAGCTTCAGAGAGCCCCAGGCCAGCCCTGGCAAGATCTGCCTCCAGCGATACCAGTGAGGAGCTAAATTCCCAAGCAGCCCCAAGAGACAGGCATCCACAGGGCCCTCATCTACCTCCTCCTCCTCCGACCCCATCTTGGACTTCAACATCTCCCTGGCTGTGGCCAAAGAGAGGGCCCACCAGAAGCGCAGTAGCAAGCGGGCCCCACAGATGGACTGGAGCAAGAAAAATGAACTGTTCAGCAACCTCTGAGCACCCGACCAGTCACTGGCCAGTGCTGGACGGTGGAGCCACCCACCCACCTGACCTAGCCTCCCCTCCTCCCCAGTCACCCACCAATCAACATTCAAATCAGCATCAGCACCCCGACCCCTTCCTGACAAATTTGATTTTCTTAGGAATTCTGCCCTTCCCTCTCACCTTAGGGAAGGAGAATATTTCTGTCCCGTCCCCATACTTATCCCTGAGGGCTTCATCCTACCAAGTGTCCCCTCACCGGTCTGCCTAGGACATCACTGGGACCCACACCAAGCAAAGATCTTTGGACCAGACAAGAAGTTCTCCCTCAGCTACATGTGATGACAAGTCCAGGGCTCACTGGGGACTGACTGTAGCGGCCATTGCTTATAATAGACAGGGTGCTGAGGTCCTCGGAGCTATGGCTTGGGCTTCTTTGATCCATTTGATTTTTTTTAAGAGTGTAGCATTGCAGAATTTAGAGGGGTTCTTGTTTTCGTGATTCTTGTGATTTTCCCGGTTGTTTGTACCCAGAGCATGGCAATGGCTTCAATCTTAAACTTTTGTTTCTACTCTCACTCTGAAAGA
>NW_004949194.1:727597-728329 GCF_000317375.1 Microtus ochrogaster
TCAACAAATGGTGCTGGCAGAACTGGTTGTCAACCTGTAGAAGAATGAAAATAGATCCATATCTATCACCATGAACAAAATTCAAGTCCAAATGGATTAAAGATTTCAATATCAATCTGACCACACTGAACCTGATAGAAGAGAAAGTGGGAAGTAGTCTACAACATATAAGCACAGGAGACCACTTCCTGCGTATAACCCTTGTAGCACAGACAATAAGGGAAACATTGAATAAATGGACCTCCTGAAACTGAGAAGCTTCTGTAAAGCAAAGGACACTGTCACTAAGACAAAAAGGCAACCTACTGACTGGGAGAAGATCTTTACCAACCCCACAACAGACAAAGGTCTGATCTCCAAAATATATAAAGAACTCAAGAAACTAAACTTTAAAATGCTAATTAACCCAATTAAAAATGGGGTACTGATCTGAACAGAGAATTCTCAACAGAAGAAGTTCAAATGGCCAAAAGACACTTAGGGTCATGCTCAACCTCCTTAGCGATCAGGGAAATGCAAATCAAAACAACTTTGAGATACCATCTTATACGTGTCAGAATGGCTAAAATCAAAAAACACCAATGATAGCCTTTACTGGAGAGGATGTGGAGTAAGGGGTACACTCATCCATTGCTGCTGGGAATACAAACTTGTGCAACCACTTTGGAAATCAGTGTGGTGGTTTCTCAGGAAATTCGGGATCAACCTACCCCTGGACCCAGCAATACCACT
>NW_004949194.1:729300-729928 GCF_000317375.1 Microtus ochrogaster
GCCATCATGGGTATACCTGCACAAATAAAGACAGATAATGGTCCAGCAAATGTATCTAAGAAAATGAAATGCTTTTTTGATTATTATAATATAAAACACATTACAGGTATACCAAATAATCCTACAGGTCAGGCAGTTATAGAAAGACCAAATCGTACTATAAAGGATATGCTGAACAAACAGAGAGGGACCACATTCTAAGAGAGTGACAACTGCACATGTGTCACATTCTGAGGCAGTGATACCTAACATGTGTTACATTATGATTTAGTGCTGACACTTCACATGTGTCCCATTCTGAGGCAATGACACCCTCACATGTGTCCCATTCTGAGGCAGTGACTTCTTCACATGTTTCACCTTCTGAGACAGTGACACCCTCGCATGTGTAACATTCAGAGACAGTGTTGACCCCTCACATGTACCATATTCTGAGACAGTGCTGACACACTTATATGTATCCCAATCTGAGACAGTGACACCCTTACATGTGTCACATTCTGAGGCAGTGCTGACATCCTCACATGTGTCACATTCTGAGACAGTGAAACCCTCCCATGTGTCACATTCTGAGGCAGTGACATCCTTACATGTGTCACATTCTGAGGCAGTGACAGGCTCACACATG
>NW_004949194.1:730028-731277 GCF_000317375.1 Microtus ochrogaster
TAACATGTGTCACATTCTGATGTAGTGCTGATACCTCACAAGTGTCACATTCTGAGGCAGTGACAGGCTCACACATGTAACTTTCTGAGGCAGTGACAGGCTCACACATGTAACTTTCTGAGGCAGTGGCACTCTAACATGTGTCACATTCTGATGTAGTGCTGACCCCTCACATGTGTAATATTCTGAGGTAGTGATGACACCCTCACATGTGTCACATTCTGAAACAGTGACCACTCACATGTGTCATATTCTGAAGCAGTAATGACAACTCACATGTGTCACATTCTGAGGCAGTGCTGACACCTCACTTCTGTCCCATTCTAAGGCAGTGCTGACACCTCACATGTGTCACATTCTGAGGCAGTGACACCTCACATGTGTCATATTCTGGGACAGTGACACCCCTAACATGTGTCAAATTTTGAGGCAGTGACATCTCACATGTGTCACATTATTAGGCAGTGTCACCCTCACCTGTGTCATATTCTGAGTCAGTGCTGACCCCTTACATTCTGTGTCAGTGACACCCACGAAGGGGAAGAGTAAGTCCAAAGGAATCTCAAACCTGGAGCCAGGATTGGGGTGTCTTTGACCAAAGAGGAGATGACTTTTGAGTGACAGGCAAGGGACTTATACTGTTGGTGACCTACTCATTTTCCAGTGATCAGAAGACACCTCTGGGCTCTGGAACCAGGAGGGTCTACTCTGGACTGATGGCAGCAATTACTGAGCTTGAGAGGACAGTGGAAGAACAAGCTTGCTGGCTGTGGCTCAGAGAGGGTGCCATAAATGGATCTGGAATGTAATCTTGCTGTATGATTCTTTAATGTTCCAAGTTAAAAATATAAAACCATGAATGCATGATTAGATGGTGTTGGGCTCAATACCACATTCAAATACTTAAAGCATAATAGGCACACACAGTGTCAAGTTGGGAACATAGGCCCCAGTCCCTCACATCTATCCCAGCCCCAAGGCCTGGTCTGGACTCCAAATGCCAGCAGTCCAGGTCCAAGGGGTCAGGACTCCTCCCCAGGGTACTTAAGTGATCTCCAGAAAGAGGAACACTTGGTCTCTCTTTCTTCCTCCCGGGGGTCATATTCCTGCAGCTTCCCGGTTCCCCCTTGGGGCCACCCAAGAGTGCAGGTCTCGGCAATGGATTTTTAAAAAAAAATTTCTGGCAACACATGTCCTCCACAATGACTGGAAGTACGCAGACCACGTTTGAGTTGGAGGTCTGTATGAG
>NW_004949194.1:731377-732000 GCF_000317375.1 Microtus ochrogaster
ATAATAATAATAATAATAATAATAATAATAATTTAAAAAAAAAGAAATGGCTTGGCCATATCATGAGAGGAAAGTAATTATGACTATCTAGTCTTCAACCCCATCAAAGACCTGAGAATGGAAATAATATTACTTGAGTAAACAGGACTCAGTCAAGCAACTTCCAAAATGTGTGTTAAATGACAAAGAATATTGGCTACATGAGAAATCACCGAAAGTCTCATTTGCAACATTGGAGCAACTAACTTTGGCTAAGGCCTAGAGTAACTTACAGACCATTTTCAGAGGTGTAGGAAAATTTTCCAAACCATCTTACCCTGTCTTGGCAAGATTTGACAGTCTTTCTTCTTGTATCTTGCTCATTCTCTGCAGACACCATGCAATTTGTCAGTGATTGAGGCATGGGCAAGATTCTGAAGTAATAATAGTCACATCCATACTCATGTCCAGTAATCCCTCAATTACAATGTTATTTATTTGTTCTCTTAGCTTTGGTGTTTAATCATTTATATTAGTCTGCCAAAATATACACTTCCTATTTTTCATTGAAATTTTTGATTTATCTTCCATGTTTATTCCATCATCCAGAACAAAATTTTTTTACAGCAGGCAATGGATTTTTA
>NW_004949194.1:733508-736724 GCF_000317375.1 Microtus ochrogaster
GGCAATGGATTTTTAAAAAAAAATTTCTGGCAACACATGTCCTCCACAATGACTGGAAGTACGCAGACCACGTTTGAGTTGGAGGTCTGTATGAGGCCCCCCCAAGGAGTTTCCTGAGGGTATTGGATTGCTTTGTCTGTCTTTATTGATCTACATTTATTGGTCCAATGTCAGCCTTTGCCACATCTTCTACATAATCCAGAAGATTAAGAGCTTTTGTATTGCCCAGAAGAGACATTATTGCAAGGAATTCCTGTTCTCAATTTCTTTACACATGTCCTATTCTACCACAATTAAATCATTTGGCATTTTGATATCTCCTCATACCTTTGGAAATTGCTTCTCTTACCTAATCTTAGTATTATAGTCAAATGTCTCAACAGTCATTGTATGAAGGATTCACTCACCCATTGGTCCTGTTCTACCCTTAGAGACTCAAGAATCTTTTTGCATTCTATGTTGGCATTTTCAAAAGCCAGAGATCAATAAATACTCATCTAGTTCCGGAGTCTGTTACTCCTATTTGTACAGCCTTAGTTAATCTTTGAAACATGTCACTAGGGGGTTTTCTTCAGCCCTCTTTTACCCTAATATATAATTCAATTAGTTTTTCTAGTTCTTTAATCCTTTCCCAAGCATTTGAGGCCACTGTGTGGTAAAGGGACAAGATTTGTTCATCATAAAGAGCTTGATCCTGTGGATCAACGTAAGTGCCCTTGCTAAGCATTTGATCTTGGGAAGTCTCAAATCCTTTTGCTTTTCCCTATTGATCTCAAATTTTTGCCTCTTATCACAAATAGCATTTAAACAGCAGTTGAAATCTGTCTTCCAGGACTGCTGAAACTAATTGCAGCCAATTGTGTGGGCTAGCCTTATTGCTGGAAGCCCATGTCTTTACCATCTCTGTAACACATGGTGAATGTAAACCTTAAGGTACTGCTGCTTGCTTAATTTCTTTCAGATTCTTCATAGTATAGGTTTCCTTCTACATTCTTTGGACTGTTTGGGGCATTAGAACTTGATGGTTTTTCAGAGGTTATTACAAGGAAGAAAGCTAAAACCCTGAGTACTAGTGATATTAATACTGTCCTTGTCCTTGGCTCCTTGCTCATCATCTCCAATAATTTCCTCAATCATTTAAAATATTTTTACTACTTTATTTTGTAAAGCCTGAATTTCTTGGCCTGTATATATATATATATATATATATATATATATATATATATATATATATATATATATATATATATTTCTAATGATCTCATTGACACACCTAGCCTCTGGTCTTCATTATGCACATATGATTCCAAGGTATTAATTTTTTTCCTTTAAAGGTAATATCTAATCCTTGGACAATATTGGAATAGTGAGCAGATTGCCTTCCTGGAGAGATACTATATCTGCTAACTTATCATAACTTTTAAATACATTTTAATTGTCAAATTTAACAGTATGAATTATTTCAGATTATTTCTTAGTACCCTTTGACATGGATTGGATTGAATTTTGTCTGCCAAATTAATGTTATTCTTTTCAATAGTATTAATTTTTATCTAACTTTTGATATTTAATGATATTCATCCTATCAGCTAGCTGTGTAATACTGGTCTGTACAGACTGTATTATTTCTGAAAGACCTGATACTTGGGTCTGTTTTTAAACCATTTTCTTAAGGAAAAGCAAAGCTAAGTCCCAATATCCAATAAACAGATGTTTCAGAAAAACTATATAAACCTTGCTGAATACTATCCATTGTATGAGCAAAATTATTATTAAACTTCTGAATGGTAATATTATCTGCCATCATAAAACTTTCAAATTCATTAATTTACTTACCTCCATTAGGAGATCTGAGTAAATTGTTGTACATGTAATAATATTTATTGGCCATCAGATGTCACAATTGCAGCCTCACAGTGAAGAGGCATGACTGGAGGTAGAGAGATTCAACCAATGGAAACATGAACAGTCTCATGCTGTTTTGGTTCTGTGCATATGTGCCTGATTAAATACTAACAAATATGCTTTGCTTGACAAATTAAGATCAATTAAATCAATTCTGTACGTGGAGAGTTTTTGGTGGCCAACATATCAAGGAGCCCAGAGCTTGTGAGCAAGGAACACAAACCAGAAGCTGCACAAGTCACTGCATGGCAGGGAAAGTGGGGGGGGAGGAATGCACGAACCCAGGAAATGGCCAAGTCACTGCACAGTAGCTCCACTGTGGCTGGGTTTTGGCAAAAAAAAAAAAATGCTTAGTAGGTAAAATCCATCCAGCTGGGTGGGGATCAGAGACTTTCTGTGCTGAGGACCTTTGTGGGCCTTTTGGGCCTATTCTGGTAGGCATGAAGTTGGGATTCATGTGGGTGTCAGATGAAGATGAACGTTATAAAGTAATCCCACACTAGCTCGCTCAGAATTGATTATAATAAAGTATTCTTTATTTAGGAGTCGACTCAGATTACAGTCCTCTGCATGAACAGGGGACAGGAACCAAATCCAGCAACAAAGAGAGTGTGTGTGTGTATGTAAGGTTTATATCTGAATTTATAGTATAAGTGACTACACACAAGTGGGCTGGTAACTTAAAGGCTACTGGTTGAAGGAGTTCCCACAGCAAGTGTGTGTCTTTGTTTTTTTCTGCTATTGGCTGTAGATGTGATGTCAACCTCTTTGAAGTGCCTACCTTGACTTCCTCTCCACTAATGGGCTAACACCTGGAATTTTTGCAGAATAAACCCTTCCTCCTCCTTGTTGGTATTTGTCAGGGTATTTTATCATGGCAACAGCAATGGAACTAGAACAACGAGTGTCTCTTTCGTTTGACTGACAAATCCCTTGCTTAGCTTCCTGCCCTTCCACTAGTAAACATTCAGGAATCATGAACAATCAGTGCTGGAAGACTGAAAAAAGAATTCTGTCCCTTCAAGGGAGTTGAAAACTTTAAGTTATCATCAAATGGTTTTCCAGTTAATGTGCTTTGTGGGCAAAATAAATCCCTTTACTTGTAGAAGCTACTTTGTAAACATTAAAAAACTATTGGCAAAATAGTTGCTTTGTGAAATGGAAAGGCACTTCATAAGAATAAATATTATCAAAAGAATTTTGCAAACAAAACTTTTTATCAGGATGTAAGACACTTTATAAGCCACACACTATTTATAAGAGTTCATTCTTGTGCATGATCTTAGAACTATAAAATTTAAGCCGGGCGGT
>NW_004949194.1:736894-751308 GCF_000317375.1 Microtus ochrogaster
AACTATAAAATTTAAAAGGCTTCCTAAAGTTCCAAACTCTTTTAAAACCACAAAATATTCTATAATCACGGGAATTTTTATATTACTTTTATATTCTACAGTGATGTGTTGCAAATAACAACCAGGAGTACAGAGGTGACAGATTTTTTTTGTGTTAACTAATCTATATTCCTTTTTAATCATAATGTATTAACTCATCTATATTCCTTTTTAATCATGTAATCCATGAGATCATTGGATTTTACTGAATTTAATTATTACTTCTTTGTGTGAGACTGTGTGTGCAGTCTGTGTATATGTGAGTAAGTATATAGTGTGTGTGTGCATGTGTGGTATGTCTGCGTGTGTCTATAATATGTGTAGTATTTGTGTATTTATTGGTGTGTAAAATGTTTGTGTGTTGTGTATGTTGTGCAGTGTCTCATAGGTATGTGTAATGTGTGGTTTGTGTGGTGTATATGTGTTATGTGTGGTGTGGGCAGTGTTCTCTGTGTGGCATGTGGTGTGTGGTATGTGTATGTGAATAGTGTATGTCTATGTGTGTTGTGTATTTATGTGTGTAGAGTTTGTCCACTTAGCAAGATAAAATCCATAACTTTTACCATTAAGGATGCCCAGGACCCATCGTCAGGTAGATCATCAGGACCTAGAGAGGAACCTACTAATTTTTCTGCTAACTAGAATATAGTATTTATTCATACAGTGAAATATCAGTGTGACCCCTCTCTGCCATCAGAGAAGTTGCTTAGCCAGGTAGTGGTGGCACACTGCTTCAATCCCATCGCTTGAGGAGAGCCAGGTGAATCTCTGTGTGAGGACACTTTGGTCTATATAGTGAACTCCATAACAGTAAAACCCTGTCTCAACAAAATAAAACAGCACCAACAAAAATAAATAAGAGATGTTTAATTTTTTTGTACTAGATGGTAATATACAATGATACCCACAACAGACCAAGGTACAGATAATTAGAGACTGTGGAATGCTCAGCCCTAAATTGAACATCTATATCACACCCCTACCCCCTAGGCTCAGAGATCATTGCTGAGCAAGAATCACAACAATAAGAAGAGACAGAGGTAATGGGTCACAACAGCTCTCTATTTTTCTGTCTGGATCTTTACCAGCCTTGTGCTCTATCTCTATGTTCCCATCTTGTTGAACTCATACTCTGAAGCTCCTCTACTGAACACTCTTGTTGGGGACTAGCCATGATAAAAATACCTCTTGTCAAGGTAAGGGCTTGGGGACTTAGATATATAGTAAAGAATATAAAGACGTGAATGAAAATAATATAATGGACAAACATATAGGATAGTATTGGGAGGGAATTTTTGTGAGTACTGAAAATTTGCACATGTTTAATTTCCAACTGCTTAAAATACCCCTGATTCCAAAAGGTAGGAGTAAGACAAAAGAGTGCATTAACATGATACAAAGAAATGAACACACCAATTGAGAGTCACGGGTTACATTCATAGTTAAACAGTTTTTTGCTAGATCAAAGCAAGTTGCAAAGTCACGTTCATACCCTAGAACAAACACTCTGTAGGCAACCACTCTCTGGGTGAAATCCTAAGTTATTTCTATAAAGGGAACTAGAACTTAGCTGGATCCTTAGACTTTTGTTTGAGGTAGGAATAAACTACTTCCGTATTCCAGGAGCACTATGTGTGGCAATTAGCCACACCTGTTGACAATAATTTTGAGAGAGCAGCACTCTCTGATTTACAACTAGGTGGGACCTTTGTCTGAGGCAGAAGCCTTGGAGTAACTAGAAACAGTCCCAACTCTCTGGCATTTGTCCTTTTTGTGCCTCTACACCTTCATATTCCTCCTGATTCGCTGCTATGTGCTCCATTTCTCCATCCCAAAGCCCCCCATGGTGCTCAGACAGAAATATTCAGGAATGTAACAAGGCTTTCCACTGGTGGAGACCAAATATAATTGGCATGGTAGAGCAGGAAGACATGAGCATGCACATGAATTTCCCTCCTCCAGCTGCTAGTCTGGTCCCAGATGAAATTGATGAACTTTATTCAGAGAAAGATTAAGCCTGCTCCACTAGGGCCTCCCATATCACCTCATGTCCACCCAGGGCTACAATAGGCTGAGACTCATGTAGTCTGTGACAGTATCTCCATATTTCTCCCTCAGCTGCAGAGTCAAGGCTAGGATCTCACAATCTGACCCAAGTAATGGGTCCTACATCTCACTGGATTACAATCTCTGGTGTCAGATTGTCTGGGTCTCACTAGGAAAGATTCCAAACTTGAACTCTGTGCTTTCATGTGACTATCTATCATACCCTTCCCCAAAGGTCCTGATCCCAGAACTTCTGAGAACCTCCCAGCTATGGACATTATGAGTTTCTAAGACTCCACACATGAAATGCTACTCTCCAGGATGAAGATAATAGTATATCTATCAGAAGTTGTCTCCTATCTTCTTCTTGTTTGTTTTTATAAGAATTCTAGAAGCTTCTTTAGTGCCAAACCATGACTGGAAGAAGAGAATTCACAACCTCATCAATGCAACTCACTGCCATCTGTCAGCATCACTTTTTATGCCCACCTCCTGCCTTCTCCTTCTGACCTCTGCACATCTCACCCCTTGGAAGGATTTGAGTAACCTCATGGGGTCTGTTTGCAAAGTGCTCTCCAGCAAACCAGAAGCCATTGCCTAGGAGAGAGACAATCCTTGAGCTAGAGTCACTGCAGGTCCAGACTAACAAGATTCAGTAGAAACAAGAGTGCCATTGTCCTCTCTTGGCATGATACACATTTCTCTGTTTTTCTTGAAGGGTGTCTGCTAGGTTTTTTTGTGCTAGTTTTCTGTGGCTAGTGGAGGAGGGTGTTCTACGATTCTATCTTACCAAAGAGCCTGCTGACTTTCCTTGGGTCACAGAGGGCTTGGTGAGGCAGGTAGAAATTTACTCTCTCAGAGATGAGTTGAGAGCTGCCTGCAGACTGGTCAATGACTGCCCAGAGACTTCTTCCTAGAGGTTTGTACTAAATGACACTTTCCATAAGCACATGCTTGTCTCAGCAGATCCGTTTGTAGAAGTTGAGTTTCAGCGATACCACTCAAAGGGTTTTTCCCAGACACTTCTGTCAGCAGGTGGCAAGGCAGCAAAATTGGATGAGTCTCACAGCTAGGGTGAACCTGGACTTTGGGGACAATAATTTACGCTGGTCATCAGAAGAGAGTGACAGAAATTAGAGGCAGATAAGGTCCAAGTGTACATTGGGCAAATTTCAGGAACTACTGGCTTTGTCACTTTATTGAGTTGTTTATTTAATTATTGGTTACTATTCCACTATATTAAACACATGACATCAATCACCTGCTGTTCCAGGTTCTCACAATGGAGCAGAAAAGAAGGCAACAGTTTGTCCCTTCACAAACCTGGCATGGATGTGATAAAGTTTGTAGCAAGAAGCCCTTCTGGAATGGACCTTGGGTGCCTGACAATAAAATGTAAGAGTAGCCAGGATATTGGAGGACAGGACCCTGTGATGAATGCTCTTCATTGTTGACTCTATCTGGCATCAACCAAAACTGAAGCTGCTGAGCATCTTGTGAAGGATTTCTGATCATATTATTAGAACCAGGAAAAGCCACTCTAAATCCAGGCAACACCTTCTGCTGGCAGAACACATGAAAGAAGGTAATTGTGCTTTTGCTGAGAAAGATCATGACAAGAGCACTTGAAGATGTGTGACTGTGGGCTGCAAATCACAGGAACCTAGAAGACATTGTGTGAAGTAAAAGACACCAGATGCCAACAATCACACACTATGTGATTCTTGTTTTGTAAATCACACATATTGGGCAAGTCAATAGACACATAATTCACTCCATTTACAGAGCCCATTAGCATACATCATGGGCTGCCTGGAGCTGGTACATTGGGATTGAGACTGTGACTGTTGTAAGCGTTAGGGAGTAACTCCACCTGAGATGTGGTCTCTAGAAATCTCTCTGTTCACACACCAAGAAAGAAAGTCGATGGTTTCTCCAGTGCCATTCACAGGGCAGAACAGCACACCCTAGGAATTTGGAAAATTGTAGTAGGTGGGGGTGAGCAGTGATCTAGTGCCTAGTTCCAGCAAGTCTCTTAGAGGCAGAAAGTTGAGGCCATTCTCAATAGGAGTGGGAACACCTGACAATCTCAGACCAGTTATTGGGAAAAGAAGCAGATCTGGTATGTTGGGGTCATATTGCTGAAGCCATTTTCCTGGGGACTTAGGACAATGTCCTTAGGAGCCACAGGACTGGACACACAGAAATTCTGGAGGATGGTGGTTTTAATGGTATAAATAAAATGCTGTGGTTCCCTGAGGGGCACAGTGGCAGAAATGCTGCAGGTCCCCTGAGTGGCCGCACTGGGCAGTGTGTCCCTAAACACAGCACAGGCCATGAAGGTGGCCAGTCCCAGGCAAGAAGCCCCCGAGTAGACTGCAGGTCACCTGTGGGTCCTAGGCAGGGAGACTAAGATGGATAGGCACACCATGCAGAGTGAGGTTGGATATTGTTTATTGGGTATGGAAGGGAAGGAGAGAGGGATGGAGAAGGGGAAAAGGTAAGAAGAAGGGGGGCACACAGCAGCAGCATCTACCTCTTTGGGAGAGAGGCAGAAAAGAAGGAACTCAGAATGGAAGCTGAAGGAAGATCTGCTGGCCACATCGGTAGATGTTTGGGGGGAGTGGGCAGGGTTTGCCTCTTAAAGGGACAGGACAGACCATTACAGTTGTAAACAAAAGCAACAATTCATTCATTGCACACAATGTCTTAGCCAAGACAAATGAACTTTCCAGTAGACACAGAGAATGAGAAGTGTGCCCCAGGACAGTCTACAACCTTCAGAGTGCCCCTTCCTTAAAGCCTGAAAACTCTGTTTATTGCAAGGAATAAGAATGAGTTTGACTCTCACCTGCAATTCAAGTGAGAATGTTAAGAGATTCCCAAATCCTTAAAGAATTGGTGTAAGGGCCAGTGAAATGTCTTAGCACAAAAAGCCCCCTCCATCAATTTTGAGACCATAAGTTAAGCTTCCAAGACCCACATATTAGGAGAGAACCAAGTGCCACAACTGCACAAGCAGTCCTCTGACTTCACACACACACACACACACACACACACACACACACACACACATCATAGAATACTTGTATATGTCTATGTCATGTACACAATGAATAACAAAATTGCAATGTGTGCTAGTTTGGTGATGGATGTCTCTTAGTCCTTCTGACAGATTTCTAGCTTTTGTAAGATTGCCAGAGTCCTTAATTCCAGTCTATAAGAACCCACTTACTGTAGGAACAAAGTTTATATGTGTATACATGTACAATGCAACAACTTTAGTGTTCCTTCAATCGCATGTGAGGGAATTGATACCAATCTCATTGGATTGCCCTGAAGGTGAAGGTGCTGTTTAGAAAGATTCTTATATTAACAAATGGTCCTATATGATCCAGATATGGAGACACATGCCTGCAAGTACAGCACTTGGGAGACTGAGACAGGAAAATGATGGGTTAAGAACAGTCTAAACTGCATAGCAAGACTTCTGTGCATGTGTCACTTCTATCTCTCCCCTCCCTCCCTATGTTCCCCACCTCCACTCTCCCCTACTTTTTTCTTGCTCAGTTTGAAATTAACAAGTCCCCAAACACAATTGTTCATACAATTTAGAAATAGCAGGGATACATGATAAGGGATCTATGGCACCCACTGAATTCTTGAAAGTATAAGGAGCCCATGGTTGTTTATCACCTATGACGTTGAAAACCACAGAGCAAAGGGAACCTGAAATCCCAGGCAGAGGCTCTACTAGTTGCCTCAGTGATTCTTAATCTGCAACTGGATGTTTTAGGCCTCCAGGTGGAAGAAGGATTTCCCAGCAATCCCTGTGTTATCTAGTTGTTGGAAGCCTGTATAGGAGATTGTGCCAGGGAAAGCACAATCTTCCCTTGGGCATCCATTTCCAGAACTTAGGTGACATAAGCTTAAAAATTCATGGAGAGTCTCTCCGAGATGTTTCTCCTATTTTGTGACCCAGATTTTTTTCAGAGGACGCTTCAATGACTCATCTCACTCTCAACACAATTTGCCCATGCCAGAACTGGCAATTTACATATTATTCATGTCTCTTTGGCTATAACATCCTTTTGAAGTTCTTGTTTGCTGGCTCTCTGGCTTGCTTGCTTGCTTTCTTGGTTGTGTTTGCATCCCATAGCAGTATACATGAACCTCTGTACCTATTATTACTATGTGTCTTTTTATCTATTCGTTTCTGTTTGCTTTTTCTCAAGTTCCCAACTAACACCCTAACCAAATGTCCTCTGTCTAACCATATCTAGTCATATATTCCATCATGTCTCCTTCTTACATCCCTTTTCTCCACAACTCTGACTTTCCAAAATTGTGACTCTAATATGGATAATTCACTTTCATCTCATAGTCTACAAGTGTGAAACTCTGAATACGAAATATTAAAGGAAGCCATTATACTGTACAGAGTCAGGTACAAGACAGCATCCAGGGCTACTGAAGTCACTTAGACACTCAAGACTAGACCACTTTTAGCTGAGACATGGATCCACAGGACAACACTTGCCTAAAACTCCTCAGTGAGGGGATTAGAACAAACAACAGAGAGGCTCATCAGGAGAGCATCTTCTAGAATGCACAAAGGAGAGGGTGGATGTGGGGGCTCTTTCAAACAGAACTTGCTTAATGTACACTGCCCTGGCTTCTACCCTAAGCATAAGGGTATGGTGGTGACAACTAGAGGCTAAGTAATTATTTCTAGAATGCCACTTTCTCCAAGAGACAAGATACGTAAACACAAATTTTCCATGTTTACATTCCATATAGTCCATCAGACTGAATTAGATTTGTTTGTAATAAACTGCCAAACATAACAGGCAACCAAGCTACACACTAACTTGAGATTATATTCTTCTAAAGAAGAACAAACCCCAGTCACTCAGAACAATTGTCCTCCCCTAAGCTGCCCACTACTCCATCAAGGCCAAGTAAGACAAAAACAGAGCTGACACTAATAAATCTATGTGTCTATGTCCAGCTCCCTCTTGTCGATAGAAACCATGTGCTGACAGTGAGAGATGCTGTAACTTTGTCCTTTCTCTGGTTCAAGATATTATCCATCATGAATGGTTTCTTGGCAAAAATAGGTGAGAGTAATTTTGATCTCTCTTCCAATTTAACAAGAGTAAACAAACAGAGTCAAGTGTCTCAAGACATGCCCCATATTCCCAGAACTCACAGCGAAAGTCAGTGCCTCCCCAGTCATCAAGAACTTACCTAGTGCATAACAGTTCATAGATGTTTTTTCTTGCTTCTGTTTCTTAAGAAAATAAATTTTTTCATGTTCAGAGACCTTTAAATACTTCTAAAAAGTGCTCATGACCCTGATGTTTCTTTAGTTCAAGAGACCACCTGTGCAAATGTAGGCAGAATGAACCAGATGTTTTGGGTAAAGCAGCTGGAATAGACTCAGTAAATATGGAACTAGCGCTGTCTTTGCTCTGGAGGGTGAGCCTACCCTCTAGTGTCTCAGAAAGGAAGCACAGGTCCATCTCGCCTATAAAGAAGGGCATAAAAACTTCAGCTTTTCTTCAGAACCCCATAGGCATCTAGGAAGTGGTCAGGATTGAAGGTTCCAAGGTATTCAAAGTACCTTGGGTCATGGAGAGCTAAACTCAGGATGGGTTACATGTCAGTGTTCTAGGAGACATTATGAGATAAAAGATATTAATATACCCTAAATCACATATATAGACATTTAATCAAGCAATGAGACACCAAGAATGGTGGTAAATAAACAAGCTGATGTTAGGATTGAGAAGAATGCAGGAGGCTCTTGGGATAGAGATGTGGAATAATAGTTGGTCTCACCTTGGGGATGAGGTTCCCTCGGAACAAAGTGTCTTGGGTGACTCTGTGTGCCATATCAAATGGGACAAGATTTGAAAATCTCTGAACTGCATAGATAAAACCTCAGCATAAGGTATTTGGTGCAGTCATCAAGCCTGAGGAGTCAGTATGAGTCTTGGACTTTCTCTGCTTAGGAAAGGGAAACATGCCAAGAGCTGGTGCACACACCTCTAATCCTAGCACTTGGGAGGCAGAGGCAGATGGATATCTGTGAGTTTGAGGCAAGCATGGTCTACAAGAGATAGTTCCAAAACTACAGTGAAACCCTGTCTCAATTGCCCCCCAAAAAATATAAAGAAAAGGAAACAGTGGATCTACTTTGTTGGCTTTGTAACAGTGATATTTTATTCTATGAACCAACAACCTTGGAAAGAATTCAGAGCAAGAAGATTCTCCTGAAAAATTTAGTGCAATAGAGGGTACAAAGAACTGTCCTGATTTTAAGTGACTGTATTTCTGTGCCCATGTTTAAAAATACATTAAACTTCTCCTCCATGAACTTCAACCTTATTTCAGTGGGGTTTTAACAAAAGAAAGAAAAATACACAGAAAAGGACTCCTGCATAGGGAGACTTTAGTGTAAATATATTGGTTTGAGAGTGTGAGTGAGAAAATCAGTAAAAATGCTTACCTTGCAAAGTAATGAATCATCTCTCTATACAAACACACACACATACACAAGCACAAGTATGCAAACATATACATATATACATACACACACTCAATGCACACATGTTCTCACTCACTCATAAGCCATAATTTTACAATGAATTTTATATTAAGAACTCAAGGCTCTGTCCTCAGAAATAAAACAGACAAGTAGGTTTACTAGCAAATGAATTATCAACATAAATGTGAAAAAATAAATACATAAAATCAATGGATAAGCCAATTAATAAATGAATAGATTTATGAGCTAATGAAATTTACAGACTAAACATTGGGTTACATATTCAACTTGTAAGTCAATAGCTGATTCAAATAGTAGATCAATGGAGTAGGTGATATACAATAAAAGATAAATTCAAAGGTCAGTTAGTGAAAGAATTAAGAAATGAAACCTATAAATAGGATAGAGATGAGTATATGAATAAATCAATGACTATTTATTTCTACTGATCAAAGGAAATACTAAATTGATTAATTGATGTAAATGAATGAACTGACTGGTTGTGTAATTAAAGACTCAATAGGTAAATGGATTGATATATGATGAGTGCATGGATTTTAGGTGTGTGTATGTGTGTCTATGTGAATAAGTGTTTATAGGTGCATAGATAGAAGAATGGTTGAGAAAACAGGTGTTTGGATAGATAGAATTTAGATGGGTGGGAAAATGAATGGAGATATATAGGTGGAAAATAGGTTGGTGGGTGAACAATTAGGTAGGTGAACAAACAAAATACAAAATAAGTAGATAGATAAAGAAGTGCATAGATAAAAAAATCTTCATGAACAGATTTTTGTAAAGAAGGAAGAAAGGAAGGAAGGAAGGAAGGAAGGAAGGAAGGAAGGAAGGAAGGAAGGAAGGAAAAAGGAAATCGAAATTGTATTGAACAATGGATAAAACTTTAAGTGATAAGAGAAAACCTAAAAAATAGATCAGATGAGTGTTCATTCATGCCCCCACTGCAGCACTGCCTTAGATTATAAGTAGACCAGTGCCTTCAGAGTTCCAGATGTAAGATGTTGGTTTCTCTCTCATTCACACAAACTTCCAAAGCCAAAAGGGAGCTAGAAAATCCCCCAACTGGCTGTCTGTGGTGTACCGGCAACATGGGGCTATTTGAGCATGAACAGGAAGCCATAGAGGAGTGTGGTATTTCTGGTCTCGGTGTCAAGAAAGAAGAGAGACAGTATGGAAATCACAAGCTTTTGGTGACGAATTTCTACTGGTTTCAGATGTGAGAGAGAAGGGAGGGTCAGTGATGACTGGAGCCTTGCCAGGAGAGGCACACACATCCTTGAAACTGTTCTTCTGTCTCATACTATACGGACAAGAGATTTCTCAGTCCTTGACAATGTTGCTTGGTCTTTGTTTTATCTGTCTTCTCTCTCTCTTTACTCTTTGATAGTTTATCATGTTTTTTCTCCCAAGCTGTTTCTTCCTCTGAGACATTTTCTGCTTTTTGTCCTTGGCTGATGTGGGAGTGTCATATATCAATCTGTTGATTTCATTGGTTAAGGACTAAAGAACTGCCTAGGCCCCTTGATAGGCCAACCCTTAGGTGGGTGGAGAAAACAGAGCAGAAGGCTGGGAGAAAGAAGCTGAGTCAGTGAGTCGCCATGATTCTCCTACTCCAGGCAGATGCAGGTTAAGATCATTCCTGGTAAGCCAGCTTGTGGGCTACACAGATTAATAGAAATGGGTTAGATTAATATGTAAGAGCTAGCCAATAAGAGGCTGGAACTATTGGGGCCAGGCAGTGTTTAAAAGAATACAGTTTCCGTGTAATTATTTCGGGGCATAAGCTAAGCTAGCCATGTGGGCGGCTGGGTGCTGGGGATGCAGCCCCGCCACTCTTAATTCAACACTTGGCTCTGTATTTCTTCACCAGAATTTTTCCTCCCTATTTCATTTTCTTCTCTTTTTATCTATTCTTCATTTTCTTGATTCTTTTGTATTTTCTCACCCAGTCTCACCCATCCCCTCTCACATTCATGGAGGACTTACCATCTCCATGCATAGAAGATAGATATCGAGAAGTCTTTTGGATTGTTTGGATCCAAGGTTGACTGGAGCTTCTCTATACTGTGGCCAGTTTACTCAAGGATTTCCTGCAGCTTTTTGCATACTTGTCTTTGAGTACCAGGAAAGCACTTCAAGAAGCCAGAGAAGAGTTCAAACACATGTAAGAAAGAAGGGCCCAGGAGGTCACTGGGAGCTATCAGGTTCAAAAGCAGGCTGTCTGTGTTCCTAGGTACCCATATTTAATCACATTTCATGAGGATTCACCTCCTCTCCTTCCATTTTCTCCTCTTCCTTTCATTTGCCTTCTCCCACTCTTTTGCTCTTCTTCTCTGTTCCTTCATTCCTCTCTCTCTCTCTCTCTCTCTCTCTCACGCACATACACATATAGCACACTATTAGCCTGTGTTTCTGAATCTTTCTACAGCACTTATCTTGTATCCTCTATTTCTCTATTTAAAGCCATCATTTTAGTTTTGTTTGTGATTTTATTTACTCAATAGGGTCTCATGTCTTTCAGACCATCCTCTAACTCAAGACTTATCCTAAGATGGTCATAAACTATGATCTCCCATGTACTGGGATTACATATGTTTACCAAACATACCTGGCTTAATTTTGCTGGGGATGAACCCAGAGATTCAAATATGATAAAGTCTTCTTCCCTTTTAGCTACAGTTACAGTCTGCACATCATCATTTTCTTATGTCTGGCTGACTCTGTATTTCCTCAATTGGGTCTCTCTACCCCAATTAACAATCTTCTCTCACTTCCCCCTTCTTTTCTTCCTTCCCTTCCTACCAACCTCCCTGCCTCCCTCCCCTCAGGCTTTAGGCTCTTTGCCTGTAAGTGATATCTCTGACTTTCTTCTGGCCCTAAGACACTCCCTTATTCACCCAAAGAACAGCCTCTATTTTATTCTGTCTTGGGTGCTCCTCTTTTTCCACCCACTGACCTGGAAGGAGAATGAGATGATGAGTGAGAAGGTCCAATAAAAGAATTTTAGCAGAGGCAAGATCTGTTGGTCTTTGTTGTCTAAGTGCTCTTCAAAGACAATGGAACAGATGATGCTGGCTCTGATGCACTGGAAAAACAAGGTGAGGTCCAGGGGGGCTCCTTGAGAATAAAGAGGCAGGGCAGAAGATATGGCATCAAAACATGGTATCGGTAGGAATATTTGGCCTTTACCCATCTCTGTAAAGCTATCCCCATAACTTACTACTCAAAGAATAGCAACAGTTACTAACCCATTTAAACATATGATGCACCAGCTTCTATACTCAGGATTGTACACACCATTTTATTTAATTGCCTCTCAATCCTGGCTGCGAGTTTCTCATATGCAACTCTAGTTATATTGAGGTTTATTTTCTTTCAGCCTTCTATCTCTAGGACATTTATGATGAAAATATGTTGGATTTTGTTAAAGCCTTTCAGTGAATCAATTGATATGATTATGTGATTTTTATCTTCATTTTATGATTTATTTGTTGACATAAATGTGTTGGACAAACTGCATGTTTGGATGAAACCAACTTGGTAGTGGTGGATGATCTACAGGATATGTGCTTGTTTCTGGTTATCAGGCACCCAAAAACAATAGGCTATATATTGTTTTGGGAGTCACTGGGAACTTCTTGACTAAAAACTCACAGGTACTGAATTTTAGTTAAACAAACAAACAAACAAAATAAAAACAAATCCTGGGAACAATGTTTCTTACATGTGAAAAGAAGCTTTATTTAACTTCCTTTTTAAAAATATGTTTGTAGTTAGCTTATACAGTAGCAGGTTCCTAAGTGGTTTTACTATATGTTCCTAGTTTTGGTTGTCCTTCCCCAGTTCACTCACTTCTTCCATGTTTGGTATTTACACAATCTATTTACATATTACATCTATTTCTATGTCCACATACTGTCCCACATTGGAAAATCACCTCCTTTCATGATTCCTTTATGTCTTTGTTAGACTTTACAGATACCTCCAACGTAATCACAAAATTCAAAGCTTCAAATCTGAGACTCATATACTGGAGAGACCACACAGTGTTTGTCATCCTGAGCCTGTGTTACCTCACTCAGTCTAATAATTTCTAGTTTAATCTATTTTCCTGCAAATCCCACTGTCTTACTTTTCTTTCAGTGCTAATAGAATTATATTGTATAATGTTCTAATTTTTGTCATCCGTTTTTCAACTGATGGTCATTGATGCTGATTCCATACCCTGGTTGTCAAGGGCAGCCTGAGGAGTAAGCAGGCTCAATGCAGGTCCTCAGCAAGAGCGGGAAGATGGTGTCAACCAGTAGAGTGAAATTCTCAAGGCACCTAATAGTTTTAAAAGATTTATTTCGTGTGTGTGTGTGTGTGTGTGTGCGCGCGCGCACGCGCGCATCTCTGTTTGTGGATGCAATGTGTGTGCTGGTGTCACCGAAACTAGAAGAGGATGTTGGATTCCATGGTGCTGCAGTGACATGTAGTTGTAAGCCACCCAGCATAGGTCTTCTCCATCCTATGAGCCATCTCTATTGCCATAGATCAGATATTTTAATGCAGACATTTAGAGCTGTAAATTCTCTCTTAGTTTTTAATTTATCATTTATAACCCATAGGTTTTAATGTGTTCTCTTTTCATTTCACTTAATACTAGGAATTAAAATTTTCCTTTTTGATTCCTTCAATAGATTCCCAAGTGTCCATTCCATTATTCAGTGCTGTATTGTTAAACTTTATTGTGTTTTTGTATTTTCTATAGATCCTTTCATTGTTGATTTATATCTTTATTTTATTGTGGTCAGATAGCTATATTATCCCACTCTCCTGTATTTGCTGGGACTTGCGTTTTGCGTTGAGATTTAAATTTTAAAGAATGTTATATGAGCTGATAAGAGGGATATATATAATCTGTAGTGTTTGGGTAGAATGTTCTCTGATGTCTGTCTATGATGCTGTTTAACTATGATGTGTGTAATTCTTTTCTGCAGGTTCTTTACACTACTGGGATTGGGTTTTGGAAGTCACCTACCATTACTGTGTTGGGGATCATATCTGTGGCTATGTGTGGTGCAATGTTTGTATACCATCTGAAAATATATTGTTGTAGTTGGTGTAATAAAATGCCAAGTGGCCAATAGCTAGGCAGGGGAGATAGGTAGGACTTCCAGGCAGAGAAGAATCTCTGGGAAGAGGAAAAGTGGAGTGGTCAACAAATGAGGAGAAAAAATGATGGACAGTATGGAGAGATGAGAGATCAAGCCACATGATGAAACACAGATTTTAAAAAATGTGGGTTAAGTTTATAAGAAGTAGTTAGGATCAATGTCCTTTATTTATGGCTAGAATCCACTTATGGGTGATTATATACCATATTCATCTTTTTAGATCTGGATTACCTCACTCAAGATAGTGTTTTCTATTTCCATCCATTTGCATGCAAAATTCAAGATGTCATTGTTTTTTACTGCTGAGTAATACTCTAATATGTACATATTCCACACTTTCTTTATCCATTCTTCCATTAAGGGGTTCTATGTTGTTTCCAGGTTCTGGCTATTACAAATAATGCTGTTACGAACATAGTTAAACAAATGCTTTTTTAGTATGATAGAGAATCTCTTGGGTATATTCCCAAGAGTGGTATTGCTGGATCCTGGGGTACATTGATTCCGAATTTCCTAAGAAACGGCCACAATGAATTCCAAAGTGGTTGCACAAGTTTGCATTCCCACCAGCAAAGGATGAGTGTTCCCCTTACTCCACA
>NW_004949194.1:751547-753237 GCF_000317375.1 Microtus ochrogaster
GGAGGAGGTGGAAATTTTAAGTATAAATAAATAAATAAATAAATAAATAAATAAATAAATAAATAAACTAGTTAGGAATAAACCTAAGCTAAGTCCACGCTTTCATAACTAATAATAATTCTCCATGTCATTGTTTGTGAGTTGGAAGCCCTCCCCTTCCAAAAAAATCCATTTACAGTGAAAAGTTTGACTGTAAGTATCCAAAGCCACTGTTCCCTGTGAGGACCTGGCACTGGGGCCGTCACTGGCTCTGCAAGGCGTGTTCTTGGTTTAGAGAAAGAATTGTGTTTATTTTCCCCACATTAAGGGAGGGGATTGGGTTGACCTAGCTCTCAAAAGAGTACAATACAAAAGCAACAAAATGACCAGAATTAATAAACTAATTTCAATAAAATATTTCAATGTAATGGTCTGGATTCCTCAATCCAAATTAACAGAGAAGAATGAATTATGCAAAAGGACCTGTAATTATGTTGCCTATAAGAAACGAAGAACTATCAAAAACAGAGGGCACCTTAGATTGACAGGCTGGAAGAAAGGTACTCCAAGCAACTGGAACTAGGAAATAAGCAGGCACTGCTATTCTAATAACTGACATATAGATTTCAAACCTGATCTAATCAGAGCCATTCCACGGGGACCAAGAAAACAGATGTTGAAATTATAAACATATATAAGTGAAAGTTGGGTACTGTCAACTTCAGAAAATACATGGGCTATGGTTGTCAGAGTCCCAAGGTGCTCTGTCTCTGATGTCTTTGAGGTTGTCTGTGTTCCCTGTGTAACAGTGCTTGATTAGCTTCCCAATGACTTTGTCTCATTATATAGCAGTTTTTTGTTGGCTCCATCACATTTTCCCTGTCTGGAAAGGCTGTATATAAGATTCTGTACTTCTTATAAAGCTTCTCTGACACAAGACATAGTTTGAGCAAGATCTCCTGACCCCAACATTTTTTTAATCTTCTTTTTCTTCTCATCTCTTGATCATTCCTCTTAGGAATCTGTTATCAAAGAGTGACCTGCTAGTCCAGGTCATTTTCCTAGAATCTTTTTATTAACAATCATGATATTGTGTACTTTCCCTCCTGTGGTCTCTTGGGTGTATTTAATCTTCTCTTAAGTTCAAAGTGTTCCTTCTATTATCTTCTGTAGAGTTGGTTTAGTAGCCATAAATCCTTTTAGTCTGTTTTTTATTGTTCTTCAATATGATAGGTCATTATTGAGTGTCATAGTTGGTGAAGGATGTACCCTTTCAGAACTTGGAATAAATCTTTCCCAGGACTTTTGACCTTACAGTTTTCTATTGAATAATATTATCCTGATTGGTCTGCCTCCATGTAAGATGGGGCCTTTCTCTCCTGCAGCATCCAATGTCCTCTACTTTAGGTGTCTGTGTTTTTAAATTTATGATATAAAGTCCCTGTCAATATGGTGTTCTGTCTGCCTCTTGTAGCTCAATGGGTGTGACCATCTCCAGATGTGGAGATTTTCTTCTATGATTTTGTTACTCATACCTCCTTTGCCTGTAGCATGAAATTCTTCTTGTGTGCTAACAATTTCTAGATTTATTCTTTGCCTGATGTAGCAAAGCTTTTCAGGTTTGAAGGCAGATCGGATTAATACAGACAAATAGGTATAAGCTTATACAATTTTAATGTAAATAGCACACTCATGCAACCGGAGTTCCCGC
>NW_004949194.1:766038-767080 GCF_000317375.1 Microtus ochrogaster
TGGAGCCTTAGTTTGCCTTCAATAGCCTCTGGTGAAAGGAGACCAAAGAAGGCAGCTGTAGAAGGCAGTAGGGCCAGAGACCAACACGTTGAAGGGTGCAGTTAGCAGGAGGCCCAGCTCAGGCAGGGAAGTACATGGGGACTGGTGCTTCCAACCCTCTGTAGCTAGAAAAACATTTCATCAACCGAAAAAAATCCCTTGAGTTTGAGACCCTGAGGCCAGATTATGGACTGACATCTGGAGCTATGTTTATGTCATTTGATAATGCTATAGAGCCTGGGAACTCTGAAGTTCCAGGGGTGTGATTTATACCCACTAAGTAGCATCCCTCCAGCAGAGTGACTAATACTTAAGAGGTCTTGAAAGTAGAGCGTTAGGTTCTCCAACATGACCAGTCTCAGAGCTGGGATTGCTTTCCAAGCTCCCAGTGCACTGGGACATACTTCCTAGATAATCCCAGTAACCAGCAGTTAGCTGTCTCAGGAGGAAGGGAGCTTGCCCTGCTCACAGACTGCAAGGCTAGAACTGGCCACCAGGGGACGCTGCTATTCAAGAAAGCAAACTACTAAGGTAAGGTCATTCATTGTAGGCTAAGAGAAGGTGTTGGGTGGAGGATGAGGGGTGGGGATATGAGGTACAGGAGAACAATCAAAAAGGATCCAAAAAGATTGGCTGTCCCTCCCCAACCATGTACTTGACTGGTAGAATCAGACTTTCAAGGACCCAGAATGGAGTTGCACAAACACCTCAACTTCTTTATCTTTTGACCCTTAAGATTGTCATTTTTTAAATACTTTTAGAAATATGCTTATTTTATTACTAATTAGAATCTTGACTTTATTTTAGTTTAAGAATAAGACTTTTAAAAAAATTATTTTTTATGTGTATGAGTGTTTTGCCTGCACATGTGTCTGGCCACCACATGTATACCTGGTGTGCACAGATGTTAGAAGGGGGTACTGGATTCCTTGGAATTGGAGTTCCATCATGTGAGTGCTGGCAATCAAATCCAAGTCATGTACAAGAGTAACAAATGCTCTTA
>NW_004949194.1:768490-769597 GCF_000317375.1 Microtus ochrogaster
GGACCTGCCAGGCTTTCAAAAATAGTAACAGTAGCCATTAATATTGAAGAAAGAGCCCAACTATCCAAGGTTTCTAACTTACAGATTCTCCATGAATATACTGCTCATACCCTTAGGGAAGTTTTTAAGATTTGAACATTGGTTGCATTGAATTTTTAAGTCTATTCATTTTTATTCTTTCATATATTCCACCCTAACTGAAGTTACCATTCCCTCCTCTCCAACCTCCCCTCTTTATCGCCTTTCCCTCAGATCTATGCCCCCTCCATTTCCCCTCAGAAAAGAGCAGGCCTCCCAGGGATATTAACCAAAACCAGCATAATATGCTACATTAAGATCAGACACACACCGTCATGTCAAGGCTGGATGAGGTAACACAGTAGGAGAAGGGTCCCATATCTAGGCAAAAGAGTCAGCAACTGCCCCCATTCCCACTGTTCAGAGTCCCACAAGAACACTAAGCTACTCAATTATAATGTATATTCAGGGATCCTAAGTGAGAGCCCTATAGGCTCCCTGATCTCTGTGAGCACCATGAGTCCTTGTCAATTTTTTCTGTGGGCCATGTTCTCTGCTTGTCCCTGACCCCTCTGGTTCCTCTGATCCTTCCTCCCCCTTCTTCGCAATACTTCCTATTCTTGTTCTTGATGGATGTTTCTCATTTGATGTGTGTGTGTGTGTGTGTTTGTGTGTGTGTGTGTATGTGTACGTGTGACATGAGGAAATGGCACAGCTCAAATGTTTGAGAGAGAAGAAGGTTATGACATGCAGCCAGAACCCATGCTTTCTAGAATCACTCTTTCTTTACCCAGTATTGAAATATTTGCCTGAAAATAGGAAGGTCAGCAAGACAACACACCTAGTTGAGTATCAAAACTGCTATAATGAACCCAGGACCTCCTCCTTCAGCATTTTCTCTGTAACTACTGACATGATAAGCCAGGGGCCTGATAAGATATGTGAACAGCTAATGGTCACTACATAAAAGGACAAAGTCCCTAGAAAAACAGCCTTGCTCATGGGTGCTTTCTTCTTCCTCATTCTTAGCCCCATGCTGTGGTGGTCCCTATATTATATCTTCACTATGGTTCCTGCTTGAATTTATGA
>NW_004949194.1:772217-781780 GCF_000317375.1 Microtus ochrogaster
AAGTTTGTCCATACTTATTTTTGTTTCGTTATTTAAGTGTTTTATGATTTATCATATGATATTTCTTTAAACCACTGTTATATAAGTCTGCATTGTTTTTGTTGGTGTGACTTAGCCATTGCATAATTGATACATATATCAAAATGTCAATTATACTCCATTAATGCATATATTTTTTAAAGGCTTATTTTTAAATCATGTGTATTTGTGTGTGTCTCTGTGTGTGAATGTGTGTGTAAACCTCCAGTGCCCATGTTATCTAGAAGAGGATGTTGGACCCCCAGGAGCTATAGATACAGGTGGCTTTGAGCTGCTGGACATGGGTACTGGGAACCCAAGTCAAGCCCTCTGCAAGAGCATTCTCTGCTTACAGCCACTAAGATGTCTCCAGCCTCTAATACGTGTAATTTCCAATTTTCAGTGAAAGAAAAAATTAACAAGCATATTGCTTCATTTCCTTATCCTTGTGGCTTTTGTGGTTTAAATTTGCTATTGATTTCTGGCTACATTTCACCCTGTTCATCAGAGCTACTCTGGTTACCCTAATATTTACAACTGATTGAAGCTTCTGTACCCTAACAAATGGCTTATCACAAAGAATGTTCCAGGCATGCTTCAGCAGGATGTGCGCTTTCTGTTATTGAGCAGAACATGGTTGGACACAGCACACTTTGTCTCAGTAAACTGGGTTATGGTTTCATATGTTCTAATGTTTGCCCAACATTACAGGGTTTATTAGTTTTTTCCTCTCTCCCTTTCAGACAAAGGCTTGCTAGCCACTGTCCCTTCCCCTAAGGGTGTGTCTCATTGCTAACATTGAACTAGCCGCTCTCTCCTCTGTGTGTGTATACATTTTTGTATGTGCATGCAGGTGTGTGTGTACTTGTGTAGAGCCCAGACAACACTGCTTGTTTTTTCCAGTCTTTCTCTATTATGTTTTTTTTTGAGACTGGATCTCTAGTTCAATTAAGAATTTATGATCTGATTGAACTGGGCTGTCTTCAACCCCCTCCCAGCATTAGGGTGACAAGCATGTGCCACCAGGCCTGACTTTTGATGGGTGCTGAGGATCCAAACTCAGGTCCTTCCTTATGATTGCTTGACAAGCACTTTTTCAACTGAACCATCTTTTCCCACTCTCTTCCTCTCTCCATCAGTCCCCCAGGAACCATCTACAGCATGTAGGATTGGAGTTTGCCACCAGGGAGGGCTTGCAATGCAGTTCCCAAAGATGACATCTCAATGCACTGATACCCCTGCTCCCTCCTGGGTCTGGCTGATACTGACATCCTAAAAATAAGAAAAGAGGCACAGCTGATGTATCCACTGACATCGAGATTGTGCGTTGCACAGTTCTCCATTCATCAGATTTATACTAGTGGTACTGGAGCACATGCTTCTAAAACTCTTGATTGGCTCTGATTCCAGGTTGGTAAGCAAACACTTGGCCTTTGGAAACTAACTCATGGCAGAAGATGTGGTCGTGTGCATACCTGCAATGTGCACCTACACACACATTCATGAATCAGCACACACTCATGTCATTGTGCTATCCCTAAGATTTCCTGGCCACCTCTGAAAATGTCTTTTCTCCACCAAGGACCTCATTAATAGACCTGATTTCAGTTCTTCCATGGATTCTGAGTTGAACACAATGCCTATAAAGAACAAGGCTTGAGTGATGATGCCTTGGTAATCAGTTCTACAAATGTAAATCAAAGTGTAGGTGAGTTGATGGTGAAACCATGTTGGTGCCCCACCCCAAGCTCTTGAATACCTCTGGGCAGGATGATATGGTAGTAGACTGAGTTCTTGTTGCTCTATCTAATGTGTGGTAACATTTGAAAATCTGCCCATGGACAATGCACACGGATATTCGTTCAAGTATTACTGCTCTTGGAATCAAGGAGACATCCATAAACTTAGACCAAGGAAACATTGTAAGGTCAAGAATGTGCCTCAATAGTAAAATGGACATGAATTCTCTTCCCTTCCAATGCATTTATGAGTTTTGAGATCACAAGACTCTTTAGCATAAACTTGACTGTAGCATGGAGGGGGCCTGCTTATTCATTCCAGCTGCCTAGCTAGCTTAGCCTCGAAATAATCACACAGAAACTGTATTAATTAAATCACTGCTTGGCCCATTAGCTCTATCTTCTTATTGGCTAACTCTTACATATTAATTTAACCCATTTCTATTCATTTGTATATTGCCACGTGGCAGTGGCTTACCGGCAAAGCATATCTATTTCCAGTGGATCCATGATGTCTCCCTGACTCTGCCCTTCTTTCTTCCAACATTCGGTTCTGTCTCCCTGCCTACCTAAGTTCTGCCCTATCAACAGGCCAAGGCAGTTTCTTTATTCATTAACCAAGAAAAGCAACACACAGACAGTTGGACCTCCCACACCACTTGACAAAGAATACTTATTCTATGAATAATGTCTACTTTATTATTACTATTATAATTTTTAATATTTATAACATAGGATAAATTTCCCCTTTCTCATGTTCTACCTTTGAAGTGGCAGTCTGTCTTCAGCAAGTCTATCATGTCCTCTCTCTCTCCTGTTCCTTTGATCCCTTCTAAGTCCCAATCCCCCACTAGCCCGATCTCCATCCTTCCCTTTACCCTTATCCAGCGCTGGCTCAACGGGACAAGAAACTCATGGTGTAGTTTGGTGGGATAGTGGCAAAACCCAGGAGTCTAGGGGACACATCAATATCCTGGGGTGCCTGTGGAGACCTGAAGTGGAAATTTTGCAGGATGTTTGTGAGGAAGAGAAAGAGCTCCATTCTAGCCAGTCCTTCTCCTAAGCAGTTCCGTTTTCCTAAAGAGAAGAGACAGGGAGGTGAAGCCAATTCTTTACATCATCCTCATAGCAAATCTCTGGACGTAGTCTCTCTGGGAGGAAGGGCTGAGACTTTTAAAGAAGGCTCTAATCTCAGAGCCTCAGTCTGCTTTGTACTTGTGGTGAGTTGATCCTCACCAGGATGTAACAACGAGAAATGTGGATTCCATTCTCTAGAGAGGTACTCTCCAGTATGGATGTCATGTAGCAACATCTGTCCTTCCTTCCTTCCTTCCTTCCTTCCTTCCTTATTTCCTTCCTTCCTTCCTTCCTTCCTTCCTTCCTTCCTTCCTCCCTCCCTCCCTCCCTCCCCTCTTTTCTTTCTTATTTTTTCTCTTTCTTCTTCTTCTTTTTTTTTTGATTTTTTTGAGACATGGTTTCTCTGTGTGACAGCCCTGGATATACTACAACTCACTCTGTAGACCAGGCTTCCCTTGACCTCAATAAAATCCTCCAGGCTCTGACTCCTGAGTGCTGGGATTAAATTAGACAAGTGCCACCACAGGCAGGTGTAACCTCTTTCTATGAAGTGGTTGTGTGACCTGAGAGTGACCTCTGACTTAGTTTGAGACTTCATTTCCCCTAATCTATCACTACAGCTTGACCATCAATTCCATGGTTCAGTGCTTGGAAAATATGGGAGTTGCAGCCAACTGGCTGGGATTTGATCCAAGAGAATCTTCCAAGATGGAAAGATACAGATGAGTTCTCTCTGTTGATGTTAGCAGTGGCCTGGCACTAGACAGTGACCTCTTACCTAAAGAAAAGGGTACAAATGCATCACTCTTTTTAAACTGTCCCTTGTCATCCAGGAAGTGATTTGGGTTGAAGTCTTTGGGGTTGGAGAAGAACTTGGGGTCCTTCAGCACAGAGCCCAACATAGGAAACACTTCAGTGCCCTGTGGAGGAGGAAGATTTGATTGATAAGATAGATTTGGATGAGTGTCCTGCTGGCCCATAGGGGTGACATAAATATAATATATGGGAGTTGAGGGGGTTTTCAGGGAGGGACTTTGAGGAATGTGAGGTCATCATCCTTCAGACAAGAGATGTGGGGCTCATGTTATAGGAGACAGGATGAATGGGGTCTGTGGTCTGTGGTGGGAGGTTGAAGGATATGTGCTTCATGTCTCTCAAGTCAAGAACTGAAGAGTATTGGATTTATGTCCCTCTAAACAGGATATATAACAGACATGTCACTCCTGTCTCTGACAGGAGATCTAGGTAAATTGAGTTTATGTCTTGAGACTTGATGACTGAAAGACATGGAGTTGAAACTCCTGGGTCAGAACGTCTGGGAGAAAACCCAAGATATAGGAGATTCTGTGTAGGAAGATGGAGGTAAGTGGTGGCAGAGAGAGCATGTAACTAAGAAAGTGAGAGAAGACTGGTGGTTTCTAATGAGGAGGAGGGCCTGCAGGGCCATGTAGAAGGCTGGAGATTACTATAGACTAGATGAGTCAGTACCTTGGGGATGATGAAGTCACGAAACTTGGTGTCCTTGGTGACCCTGCGAGCCAGGCCCATGGGAACTACGTCTCCAAATCTCTGGATCTCATGGATGACGGCCTCTGTGTAAGGCATCTTCAAGTGGTCCTCATATTTGGGCTGTCGGTTCTTGCCAATCACTCTGTCAATCTCTTCTCGGACTTTGGCTGAGTAGAAAAGGCATGTGGTTAGGAGTCCAAGACCTTACCATAAGGATGATAATGCAAAAGTGTAGTGATGTCCCTTCTGTGTGCAGTGATTGCCATTAATGAATAAAGAAACTGCCTTGGTCTTTTGATAGGGCAGAACTTAGGTGGGTGGAGAGGACTGTAATAAATGCTGGGAGATAGGAGGCAGAGTTAGGAAGAAGTGCTGGAGCACCAGGAGACAGACACTGGGAATTTTACCCAGTAAGCCACTGCCATGTGGTGATACACAGATTAATAGAAATAAGCTAAATTAAGATGTAAGAGATAGCCAATAAGAAGCCAGAGCTAATGGGCCAAGCAGTGATTTAGTTAATACAGTTTCTGTGTGGTTATTTTGGGGCTAAGCTAGCCGGCCATCTGGGACAAACAATCAGACCCTTCTGCTAAAGTGTAGAACTAGATGGAGGCCATTAAGCAGTGCATGACATTGTCAATCATTTTCAGTACATATGAGTCATAGGCATTGTTGGACAAGGTTCGTATTAACTGGATCATAGCATAATTATGTGAGAATTTTTTGGAAGGAGATTTAGGCAGGATCTTAGGGACAGGGAAGTGGGTCCTTCGAGGTTCACTTGAGCAACATACAAATTGATAAAACAGCTAGGGGCTGGTGCCCACCAGCTTCTCTCTGTCTCTGCAGAGAAGGGAGTAGCTACCTAAGAGTCCAGTTTCTTGAGAGACCTTGAGAATATTATTGATGACCAGAGAAGCATGTTTAGAATATACAATATCACCCCCATGCAGCCTTACCCTGTATATCTGGGTACTTCATGAGCAACAGAAAGCCATAGCGAAGGGTGGTGCTGACAGTCTCTGTACCACCGAAGAAGAGGTTCAGTGTTGTCCGCACTAAATTCTTCATGGAGAACTCTGTATTGGGGTTCTTCTTCTCCTGTGGGAAGGGAAGAATTCATGTCCAACACACTCCTTATGCTCTTGGTGCCCTTCTCTTTTAACCGTTTTCCCTGCCCTAATTCACTTCTCTTTGACCCAGAACAAGGAGAGAAGGGGGATTCTGGCTATGACAGCTTCTCTTCACATTCCAGAGAAGTTTGGAAGTGATCCAGTGCCCTAATCTAGTGCTCTTCTGTCATTCATAACTTAGTTGATTGTCTGATCTTTAATGATCAATTAAATTGCCAGTTTTTATTTAATGTGCTTTTGTGTTTTACCAAGGATGCTGGGTTCCCTGAAACTGGACTTACGGGCACCTATGAACTGCCTTGTGGGTGTTATGACTTGAACCCAGGTCTTCTGGAAGAGCAGTCAGTGCTCACAACCACTTTTCCAGCCCTCAGAAAATGAGTTTTAGGCAACAGGAAACTATTTTTTAATTATAATCCTTAATATTCCCTAAAGAAATTTCTCCCCTCAACCCTCTGCATTTCAGAGTTCATGAAGTTTCTTCTTAGCCAGACACCACACACCGGTAATCCCAGCCTCCAGAAAGCAGACTTGGGAGGATCGCCACTGGTTTGAGGCAATCCTGGCCTACACAGCAAATTTCAGAATAGTCAGGTCTATATTAGCAAGAATCTGTCTTAAAACAAACAATGACAAAAATCTCCATATCTGTTACAAACAGATAGGAGGTCACAGTAAAGCTCAGGTCACACAATTGTAAATGGCTATGAGGACAGGCAAAGGCAAATGGTATGTTAGCTGAAAGCACCAGCCCGAGTCAGTGAGGTAGGATGCATGGCCTTCTTGCTGTGATATCAGAAGGTCACCTATATTGACAGGCTGCAGCCTCCTCATTTGTAGAATGGGATTCAAACCACAACCTTTCTCAAGAATTGTGAATACTAAATATGAGAATAAAACTAAGCCTTTAAAACAGTGCCTGAAACATGACACCCTTGTGTACTGGCTGCTTTCTTAGCCTGCACACCCTCCTGAGAACAATTGAGAGTGGATGGAACAGTGATGTTGAATGAGGATTATAGCCAGAGGACTGATGCATTGTCCTCTGTTAACTTCCTCCTGCCTGTCCCTGATTTCATCCTACTTGCCTTTGAACCTCCCATCATGCTCCCTGGCTTCAGGATTTACCTCCTGCATACGGATGAGAAAGGAATCAATGAAGTCCCTTGGAGAACTGGGGTCCAGGGTACTCTGGTTCTGTTTCACCTTCTTAGTTATAAAGTCTTCCAAACCCTGCATTTCCTTAAAGGCCTGTTGCTGTGGCCCCGGCAGGTGCTTCATCACTGAAGAGAACATCTCGAAGAGCTGATGGTGGGAAGGGAATGAGAAGCCAAGGCAACTGTCACTAAAGAAAACCCAAAAGATGTGGCATCTGTCTTAGGATGAGGGATGTACACATCGACTGTCCAGGAGTTTAAGCACCAGGTGGGGCTGTGTTGCAACAGACTTCTTATAGTTTAAGCCTGAGGGCTATTGTCCAAGGTTTTAAATGAGATGGATTTGGGGAACACATGCAGGTTTGGGGTGTTTAAGTGAGACTAGGGTGGGAAGCATCCAGTCTTAGGGTAGAAGTTACCTATGTAGATGTTTAGGAGGTTGGGTAGGGGTTACCTATGTAGATGATTAGATTGTTGGGTAGGAGTTACCCATGTAGATGTTTAGGTGGTTGGTTACTTCAGCTGGGGACAGCTCTTCATACACTAATAGGGTTTGGACTGGTGGGTTCTAACAGGCTTTCCAACATTCAATGAGTGCTGGATAGTCACAATAGATAAATCACACAATCAACCTAAGTGTCCAAAAGCATGTAGGAAATGAAGAAGGAAAGTGTGATCCATATACACAACTGAATTATTCTTCAGCCATTAAAAACAAAGCTATGGCATTTTCAGAAAAGTGGGCTCACCTGAAGATAACTCTATTAAGCAAATTTAACCAGTCTTAGAGAAATAACAGTATTTTTCTTCATTTGTGGTATACATACAGTAAATCGTGTGTGTACATATCTATGCAAATATGTATACATGTGTGTCATTTGGAAGGAGAAGAGAAACTGTCTCAGGGGTCAAAGTGGACTAGAGGAGGAGGAGGTGTGAGAAAAGGGAAGGTAGAGGATATGGGGGTGAATAGGCTCAGTGCACAATATATGCTTGTCCAAAAAAACAAAAAAATAAGGATTTTAAAGTAGTGCTGATAGTCATGTTCACCTGCATTGCTATTAAAACTGCTGCAAGGAGGACCCCACTTAGATGTGTAAGTGAGCTGTGCAGGAGGACCTTTACCTGGGGTGTTTGAGGGACAGTCTGTGTAGAAATTTTGCTTAGGGATGCAGGGGTTAGGTATTTCCATGGCCGAGTAAAGAGCTCATCTACATAGTCCAGTGGACTTGCTCCTTACGTTTTGCAGATGGCACATGATTTGAGTGACCTGGATTTTGCTGCAGCAGGCACTTGGGCACTAAGAGGGGCTAGTGCATTCAGCAGGCCTCCCTGTAGCCACCTTGGTTAGAAAATAAAATGAATTGTCCTGGTAATGTCTGCCCAGCTGAGATAGGTCTCTTTCTGTCTGTCTCTGACTCTCTCTCTGTGTCTCTGTCTCTTTCTCTGTGTCTCTCTGTCTCTGTCTCTCTCTCTGTCTCTCTCTGTCTCTCTCTCTTTGTGTCTCTCTCTGTCTCTCTCTCTGTCTCTGTCTCTCTGTCTCTCTCTGTCTCTCTCTCTCTCTTTCTCTCTCTCTCTCTCTGCATGTGTGTGAACACCTGACTGTATTGCTGGCTCTGATTTCAGTTTAAGTTGTTGAGACTGTGTAGTTCAGGTACAACTGTCGGACTACTTTGAAGGTACCTATTAAACGGGGGTTGGCAGTTTTGGAATGAGCTGGCAGCTGTGGTCTGGGGGCGGTAGGATAAGATAAAACAAGTTACCTGCCCAGAGGATGTAGCTGTGAACTGGAAGCTTCCCGTCATCATCTTCAGCAGTGACAAGAGCTCTTTATCCTCATAGTCAAAGCGGTCTCCGAAAACGATGGAGCTAATGATATTGGACACTGTTCTGCTCAGGTAGAATGTAGGGTCAATGAAAGCACCTGTAGGTAAGGAGGAGGACAGAGAGCGAGATGTGGGAGAAAGGCTTCCACTATGGGATAGCATCAGATTCTTTTTATCAGATAATTCAAAATGAGCACGCGCTACAGCGCTGAGTCCTCCAACTCCGTCTAAACCTGGACACCAGGCCTCACAGAGAGACCAAAATAGTCTTCCCTAGCCTAGTTCACATCCTGGATGTTGGTGTTGTTTTTCTAGGGTGTCCTGCCCTTGGTTGGTCCTGAGAACTTGCAGAGCTCTGCTTACCATTTGTCTTCCGGAATGCCTCCAGGAGAAATACCGCTTCCTCTTGGATGCGCTCCTCTATGCCACGCTTGCCCAAACCGAAGTCCCTCAGTGTGGCAATGGAGAAGCGCCTCAGCTGCTTGGCGCGATCCCCGGTGCTGAAGACCAAGCCTGGAACGGAGAGTGAGGGGAAGGAGAGGTGGGAGAAGAGAGATGTGGCTGACTACTAACACCACCCTTGCTCTGTTCCCCAAGAGCGAGTTAGAGGACAGTAGCAAGAAGTAGACAGATGGAGAACAGATGCCAGAGGCACAGAGAGAGAGGAACAGGGCAGAGGCGAGAGAAGGGAGATTGGGGAGATCTGGGGGTGGATACAGTTGTAAAACATTTATAATTGAGCTAGTGAAGAGAAGGAAATGGGGAGAGAGGACAAAGGGAGTCTGGGAAGAGGTGAGATTGCTGCCATGGATATTGGGCTTGGGAACAGATTTCTGTGATGGCCTAGCAGTGGACAAAGAAAGCAGTCCAAAAGAAGAAAGACAGCATCCAGGGCAATTACAGAAGCTAAGAATAATGGAGTAGGGTGAGCAAAAACTCCAGAGCTCTTTAAAGGCACAGGATTCAGATGGAAAATCCCAAGAAGGAAGAGGAGGCATGGGTGGTGTATATGTGGTGGGAGAGGGAGGTCAGGAGACACAGGCACAGAAAGACAGGAAGATTAGGAAACAGTGGGTCTCATACCCCTCACAGCAGAAGACA
>NW_004949194.1:781895-792905 GCF_000317375.1 Microtus ochrogaster
GAAGATTAGGAAACAGTGGGTCTCATACCCCTCACAGCAGAAGACAGGAAGATTAGGAAACAGTGGGTCTCATACCCCTCACAGCAGAAGGTAGTGATGTGAATGAAAGAGTCCAGGAGAAGACAGGAAAAACTAAAGCCTTCCAATTGTTCCTGCCACTTTCCCCTGCATCTTGTCCCCCTCACCATAGCCTTTGAAGAGCCAGTCAAAGGTGGCCTGCTCGCCACGCCCACTGAATTCCTCAGCTTGATCTGCCAGAGCCTCCTTGACTGCTTCCTGTCCACATAGTACCACAATTCGGCGAGGCCCCAGGTGGATGGTGAACACGGGACCGTAGCATTCGCTGATCTGATGGAGGAGGATGAGCAAAGTTAGAGGAAAGAGGTCATACCTTGATGACAGGTCTGGGATTCATTTCTCTGGAGTTCTAACAGCTATCAGATATGATGCCCCAAGATGTGGTCTCACATACCTAGGAGTTGGTTGCTGGCTCTTCACAATTCTACCAGCCTAAAATTACTCCCCCTGGGGTCAATACCCTACCACAAAGCCTCTATCAAATCTGGCATCCCTCTGTGCCCCATTCTACCCTTCACCCTGCCCAGTGGCACCTTCATGAGGGAGTTGTACATCTGCTCTGTGTTCAGCTGAAAGTAGTTCCCGATGAAGGGCAGTGGGGTGGGTCCTGGAGGCAGCTTCCCTGAAAATTTCCTCTGCTTCCAGACAGACATGAAGACCAGAATGATGAGGAAGGCCAGCACAGTCACCAGGAGCAGTCCAGAGGCCAGCATGGTGGCAATGAGGGTGACAGACAGATGGCAATGGCTGAATTGGTTTGCTTTTATTCATCCTGAGGTGGAAGGGTGGCCTTTGGCCTTGATTATGCAACTGACTCATTTCACTTCCAGACTACCACCCCGTCACGCAACTAGCTTGAGACACAGCCAACAATCGAGGAGGAGGAGGAGGCCCCATGAGGAATTAACAGGGAGTGGACTGAATTTGTGACATCTGAGGATGAAGTACTCCAGGGTTATGTGTTACAGGGGAAAGGGACAGTAGACAGAAGCCAGAACCGAAGCCTTCAGAAAATTTCTATTGGAGACCCTTCTGAGCTCTGAGTGCAGGTTCTCCTGGGAAGGGACGAAAATGATGTGATATTAGGGTCTCATTGACTTGAAACAGGATGAATGCCTATGAATTTAGAAGTTCATTTTCTTCCTTGTTTGAGACAAGTTTTCACTATGTTATCCTGACTGGCCTGAACCTCAATACGTATATCACAGAAATCTACCTACCTCTGCCTCCTGAGTGCTGGAATTATAGGCCAACACCACTACCCCAAACTCTGGGAGCCTTTCAATGAAGAAAGTCCTGGATTTAAGGAAGGGGAGACTTCATGGATATGGGTTGTTGATCTTGAGGCAAGAATGACTTTGGATGAGGAGTACCTTGGAGAAACACATGGAAATCCCAACAGGATCTTGGTGTTAACACCTGTACCCAGGTGGGATATACTTTGGCTTTGGCCCTAGGCTATCTCTTGATACCCGGAACCATTATAGGAGTTTTTTTAATTTAAATTTATTTATTTATTAAGGATTTCTGCCTCCTCCCCGCCACTGCCTCCCATTTCCCTCCCCCTCCCCCGATCAAGTCCCTCTCCCTCATCAGCTCAAAGAGCAATCAGGGTTCCCTGACCTGTGGGAAGTCCAAGGACCGCCCACCTCATCCAGGTTTAGTAAGGTGAGCATCCAAACTGCCTAGGCTCCCCCAAAGCCAGTACGTGCAGTAGGATCAAAAACCCATTGCCATTGTTCTTGAGTTCTCAGTAGTCCTCATTGTCCGCTATGTTCAGCACGTCCGGTTTTATCCCATGCTTTTTAGACCCAGGCCATCTGGCCTTGGTGAATTCCCGATAGAACATCCCCATTGTCTCAGTGTGTAAGTGTACCCCTCACGGTCCTGATTTCCTTGCTCGTGCTCCCTCTCCTTCTGCTCCTGATTTGGACCTTGAGATTTCTGTCTGGTGCTCCAATGTGGGTCTCTGTCTCTGTCTCCTTTCATCGCCTAATGAAGGTTAATATTCAGGAGGATGCCTATATGTTATATATACCCTGACTGGGAAAAGTATAGAAGTTCTTAAGGCTAGGATAGGAATGTAGTATCTGGAAAAGTTGGGGAAGACCTTAGTACTATTTCAAAGGAACTTTGCACAGTACTAGAGACAATGTCTGAGAATCATGGTCATCAGAGGGTCTGTCTAGGTCTTGAGGAATGATGATAACAACCACCAATGCAGTAGAGAAGCTTTAACTTGCAAAAGTACCCCTGATCCCTATCCAGATCCTTAGGAAAGGCTACCAGGTTCAATGGATCATTACTGTTGTAATTTACAAAACTTCCCTATTTTATATATGGAAGCACTGAGAATAGAACATAGAGAGTGGCATGGGGGCCACATACATGAAAAGTCTGCAAGACAAAGCCATCAAAATCTTCCTTAACTTACATTTTTGGTTTTCTTTTCCTAGACTCTGTTCCCAGAGAGTTGAAATAGAACATGGAGCAGGTTATAATCGGAGTGTGTGGTAAGGAGACTGATGCCTGCATTGCCAGAAGAGGGAAACTGGGAGGGGCTTTGGTAAGCATTCAGCATGGGGAACACAAGAGGACCCTGGGATGCTAAGGGTGAACACAGAGAAGGGAATAGTCCACTGTTCTTCCACATTAAAAAAATTTTTAGAATAATTAAAGTAATTACCTTTTGATAAACCTGTACTCCAGGAAGATCATATATATCCCATCTGGGAATGTTAGTAATTATGGATTGTCACCTTATCAGCTTCACTGAGATTGCCAAGATCACAAAGGAGTTCTAATTCAACTTGCTTTTCTGTTCGTTGCCTGGCCCAGTTTATTCTGGAAGTCAGCCAGGGACAGGGTGGGTGCTGAGATTGGGATTTGCAGTGAGCAAAAGAAAAGACACTGATAGTTGCTATGTCAGCATTAAGCAGACCCAGGAGGGAGGAGGATGAGGTTGGCACTGAGATTGTCCTGAGGAAGCAGTAAGGGCAGAAAGAAGTTAGCACTGAACTTGACACCAAGGGGATTTTAGTAGAATCACCTCTTAGGCTAAGAAGGACCTTGAGAGTGGAGGTAAACTGTCACTTGAATTGCCTGAATTGAGGGCATAAGAGCAGCATCATACAGGCTCTGGAATTGGTTCCAGCAGATTCTGAAATAAACACAAGGTACTTGCTGAGATTGACCTCAGCTAGACCCTGGGAGGAACCTCTGGTGGACACTGGCAGGCTTTGATGGATTGACCATTCATCGTGGTACCTTAGCTTTGGACAGGTAGAGGTGGGTGACGCTGGAACTCCCATGACTGGCATTTGCTCATCTCATTCTAGGCTGTTGGACTTTCAGACCTGTTGGTGAGGAAGGAAGGGCAGAGAAGAAAGCAGAGAAAAATCTCTTTGTTGGTTTTGGAGGATAAAGAAGCAGGGAATGTGATTAGCCTAGGTTTGGCAGGTGGCAGTCTCTCCTTTATCCTTATTACAAGCCTGCACCTGCACCAGCCTGAGCCTGGACCTCTCCTCCCCTGCTGTTTTCCACTTGAATAGGAGAAAGGGAACAATTTGGAGAATTTGTTTCTCAGCAGTGGTAGCACTAGGAAGGACCCCAAGGGTTCAGGCAGGCTCCCATGATCTGTACAGGGGGTGGGGTAGGAGGGCCAGGATGGGTTGAAAGCTCAAAAAAGATCAAGTGTATTTGCCCTTAATCATTTTTGCCGGCCCATGAATGTTAGAGCAGAAACTGAAATCACGTGGGAGAGACACAGGCACACGAACAAGGGATGGGTGCCTGCAATCACCTGGGAGAGAGATGTGCAAGGGGCAGTACCTCAAGACAGGCTTCCAGAGTGTGATAGTGTTGACACAGAAAATCCCCTTGATGGGCCTCAGTTACCCTTTCTGGTTGAATGATTAAGAGCAAGGGTAAGGCACTAAATGGAACCCTGACTTGGGCAGACACCACCCTACACCACCTCATAATACAGTCAGTCTCCCTAAATTCCTCTCTGCTGTTGTATGCCCGTTAAGAGCTGACTTCATTGACAAGCTGAATTTTAGGGGTTCAAGGACTGAGTTTATGTACCGCTTGGTAGTAAAGTATGAGTTAACACATAAAACCAACAAATATTAGCTATTTTATCCAAGTGTTACTGCAGCTTATTAATCTATAAGAAAAAGGAGATGGATTGATGTTACTCTAAACCTCAGTCTCCCCTTTGCAATCTCTGGTTTTCATTGTAGCATAGAGAGTCCAGCACTGGAAGAGCATTGTCAGGTGTTCGCCCCCAGAGTTCTCTGTCCCACACCTTTTAGCACTATGAATGTTAGCCAGCAAGAAGAAAATTTCCTAGTCAGGATTGATTTCTCTATGTCCTGCAGCCAAAGATGGTGTTGTTTTCAGCAACAGGCTCCTAAAATCTAGTTACAAGAACTATAGCAATAGTCTGTCTTGTTTTGCATGCCTCCAGGACCAGAGGAGGGTGTTTGAGAAATCTCCATTCTCAGCACTTATTTACTGAAGTCAATCATTACTACCCTTCTACCTCTGGAGCTGTGATTAGGAAATTTGTTCTGGAAGACTAGTGATCTATTGGGCAACTTCTGAGCAAGCATAGATTATTATTATTATTAGATGTTTAGACTATTCTTGATGGAGTTGAAGCCTGCACATTACTGTGCTTTGCTATCAATCTTCCCTCCCTTACCTTAATTATTCACTTGTTGTTTTCTTTCTACTTCCTAGCAAGCCACTGTGGTCCCCAAGAGTTCTCTGTGTTCATGGGTGTCTTCATGTTATTATCATTTTGACTAGTTAGTTACAACAGGTGCTTTTCCCTGGCTTAGCTTTGTTTACACATTCTTCTCTGTGTATCATCTTGAGTACATGTTTGGGGTCTCTGTTAGAATTCATGTTACAACATGTGTGTATTAGTTACTATTCTGATACTGTGATAAGACACCATGACCAAGACAAAGTGTAGAAGTTTATTTGGGTTTACTGTTTCAGAGGGATAATAGTTCATTGTGGCAGAAAGCATGGTAGCTAGTGGCAGGCACTGTGGCAGTAGCAGGAAGCTGAGCACTCACCTCTTGAACCCAAAACAAAAAGCTAAGAGCAAACTGACAGTGGAATGTGGTCTTTTAATTTCAAATCCAGGGTCATGTGACATACTTCCCCCTGGGAGGCTATACCACCCAAACCTCCTCCAACAGATCTAGTAAGGTTCAAACTACTACAATGCCCATGCTGATTGATTAATTTTATCTGTACCAGTCATAGTTGGATTCTTCTGGGAATTCATATCTACATCTCCACATCTGTGTATCTAAGGGTGTGTGTGTGTGTGTGTGTGTGTGTGTGTGTGTGTGTGTGTGTACTATGTGTGTGTGTGTACATACCCATTAGTCTCTGCAGGCAAACATCCTAATACATGCATGCTTTAGGATGTTCCCATTGTAGCATGTCTACCGTGTGTGTGTTCAATGTGATGCTTAACTCTGTATTTATGCTTGTGTGAATGTATGTTCAAGTAGATGACAATTTCTAACTAAGTGGATATTTTTGTATCCATTATGGTATACATTTGCTTACACATGGATCCGTAGTGTATAAAAGTGAGTTTTGGTACCTGCACATGCTTTAGATTTAAACATAGCCTTGGATATTTCTGCTCCTAATAAACAAATAACCCTTACAGTTTTTCAAACCCTTGTCTTAAACATTATGTACAAAGGATGACATAAGGTCAGAGGGGACTTGGCAGTTCTCACTAAGTTTCTGAGAAATGAATAGATAAGCCAGATTATCCATATTGGCCATGAGTAGTCATGTATCTGAATCTAGAGAAGCAGGCAGGTGAGAGTTAGGAGAAGAGGTAACAGAAACAAAGAAATGGGAAGTTGCTCTGCTTTGGATTTGTAGATGCAGGAAACAAGCTTAAGCCCAGGAAATCAAAGGCCTTCTGGGAACTGGAAAAGCAGAAAAAAGTCACTGTCTTCCTTGATGTCAGTCTAGTGGAAGCCACTCTGGGCAGAAGCCAAGAAGGTCAGATGATAAATACAGGCTACTAAGTCTCAACAACCACAAAGAACAAATACAGGGACAATCAAAAAGGAAAAGACCCCTGTTCTGAGGTCATCAAGGGAAGAAAGGCTATGGCTGTGGGACTTTACAATTTTGAGGTTGCTATGCTTCAGAGCAGGTATGGGAAGTACCAAATTAGCTGCTCAGAGTGAAACTTACACTTCACCTTGGGATATCAGCAGCAAGAATTAATAGCATAAAGTGACACTCAGTTTCCATGACAGCAAAGAAGACATTGAGGGTGGTGAGGACCAACTCCTTGAAATTTAATTCTGTGTTGGGGTCTCTTTTATCCTGAAAGCAAAGTGGATCATCAACAAAAGCACCCTATTGAGCCTTTATCTTACCCTTTTCTCTGTGTAGAAAAGATGTATTTGTGAAAGGAGGAACGATGAATTAATAAGTTCAGAAAAAACAATGAAAGCAAAGGTGCTGGTTTCTGAAGTTTAAACTGAAATATAGAGAGTGAGATTCCAAGACTTTGAAGGCACATTCTAACTTTCAACAATATGGTATGTTGCATAGATGGTCTTAGAAGTGTCAGATTTTAAGTTTCTTTATGCTAAATTTTGTTGATTTGATGTATATTTAGCAAAATATGGTATATATACATGCTATTATGAAAAACAAGAGAACTATCCTTTGCATCAAAATTGGTAGAACTGGGGAAATTAGTTTACTTGAAACAAGTCAGGCACAGAGGCAGTTACTGCATGTCCTCTATCATGGATGGAAGCTAGGAAATGTTGAATAAAAGTAAGCCATGCTCACAAATAAAAAGAGTGTTGGTTTTGACCAGTGCATGCTGTATTCTTTTCAGGAAGTTTCACATGAAAATCCACTAACATGCAGCTAATATGTGATGACTATTCTTGGTTGTCAACTTTAAGTACAAACTTAGACTTTTCATGACAATGAGATTCATCTGCTCCTGTCAGCACCACTCTACTTCAAGAGGATGATGAGCACCAAAGATTCTCCTCAGGTGTTGTTTATCCATTTGGGCAAGAAACTGCTCTTGCCTGGACTGCTTGATGTTATGCTGTATAAACTAGACATACAAGACCCACAGAGAAATGACAGCTAAACTTGCATAAAGGTGAAAATATCCTTCGGGGTTTCTGCTTCATGAAAGAGTCTGCCAGACATTTTGCAGGACACAGAAAAAAAGTGACTAACAAATTATAAGTAAAACTGTCTTTAAAAGTTCCTGCTTTGTGAAAATGTATGCCAGATACTGGTGCGGTGGGCTAAAAATGGGTTCCCCAATGGTACAGAAGAACTTTGTGTGACTATGAAGACAGCGAGATGTCTCTGCCAATTCTAGAGTTTTGAAAGTTGCTTACAATGCACTTCTTGTTAACTTGGGTAATATTATATCCTTCTGTAGTCTTTGATGAGGTTGAAGAATAGATAGTTATAATTATAGTTTTCCTTAGGTATGATAAAAGATAAAGTAGATGTAAGTATTGAAACTATAGTTCTTTCTTGATACCTGTTTTGTTACATGTAATTTTATCATATTAAAATGAAAACCTTACTTTTTATTTGAACAGGAAAGAAATTGTGTGTGAAGTTCTTCTGTATATGTGTTGCTTTTATTGGTTAATGAATAAAGATGCTGCTTTGGCCTTTGATAGGGTGGAATAGAGGTAGGCAGGAAAAACTAAACTGAATGCTGGGAGAAATTAGGCAGAGTCAGTGAGAAGCCATGTAGCTACCACAGGAGACAGATGTCTCCAACATAGCCTGCTGAAACTTTGCTTGTATGCCATGACCTCGTGGTGATGCACAGATTGATGGAGATCAGTTAGTTCTTTCTTCCACCAAGTCTCCCACATGACTTAGCTCTCTGTACACATCCAGTCACCCAATTGGTCTCCATATGCTTGACATTATAGAATTTTTCCAGTAGATAACCAACCTCCTCCTGGATCCACTCCTCAGTGCTTAACCTTCACATCCCAATGTTTCAAAGGTTGACCATAGGAAAAGTCCAAAGAACCTTCCATCGTTCTCCATTGGACAGAGAAAAACCCAACTGCACCACTTCTTTCTTCTCTCAGTTCTGTAGGGGACGTAAGTAAGAAACCACAAAATTCCAGACTCAATGGGAAATCAATATTTCCTCCAAAATGGTCTAGACTGAAGAAAAATGGAATGAGGCTATGAATAATCCAGGAGAGCAAAGAAGATGTCTTACAGGCTAGCAAGCTGTGGCTGGGTTAGTTTCATGCTTAATGCCTAGAAAAGCAGAGGAGGTAATAATGGAATATCAAATAGAGTATTCCTTAAATGGAAATGCTAATTCTATTTTCTTGGTACCAGCTAGACTTTTAAACACATTTATGTGTGTACACAGACACTCAAAATTATATATCAATGCACCTATAGAAAAGGCATTACCTTATATAAAGACTACATCAGAAATCACCTGAGGTATAGATTTGAAAACAGCTTGGAATTTTCATAAGATCATTTTAGAATATGTTAATAAATGAAAGAAAGAAATTAATGGTGGAGTCCAAAGAAGGGGATCAGATCCCCTGAAACTGAAGCTATAGATGGTTGTGAGCTTCACATGTCTGCTGGTGAAGCAGGGCAATATTACAAGCACAAGCAAGTGCTTGCAAACTCTTATAGCAACTTACAATGAGTAAGCAAAACTGGCCAAGACAACTTGTCAGCAAACGCGAAGCTCTGTAACTAGGACCTCTGCCACGTAATATGAACTTGGAAGTTCTCTAGTGTAGGCATTTCACAACAGCCACTGAAGTCATCTGCTTTGTCTACCAGAGTCTACTTCAAAACGTCATGTCCACATAAGATAACCACTGGCTTTAGACCAAAGCACACAGTAAACATTGAGCCATATTTTTCCTGGAGCTGGGAATGAAGAAAAACACCAAGGGAAGGAATAAAATTGCAAAATAAACAGACACCCAGTTACGGAATGTAGAGGGCAGAAATTCTGGAAGGATAACAAAAAACAGAATAGAGAAAGGTGCTGGACATGGAAGGGTTATTGGGGGAAAAAAAGCATCAAAATGATTCCTTCACCTTGGGTAGCACATGTCACTAGTTTTTTATGGCTTAGTTTTGATTGGGAAACAATGGATTCAACTATATGAATTCTGTGACCTACACATTCTCTCCTTGAAATGCTAGATTTCTAGCATCTTAAAAGTCTAAGACAATTTGAGAACAAAAGTTGTGCTTAAAGAAATGAGATTCCCAACATCCTTACATTGTGACCCAGAGTTCTGAGAAGCAGTGTCTCTGTTCTAGTGTACACAGTCAAAAATTTTTCCCCTTCATTTTAGGATTCTGCAATTTCAGAATCCTAAGTTTCATAAGTTTCTTTCTAAGTCTTTGTTTAGGAATCATGAATTTTTATGTGTAATCATCTATGCTGTTTATTGACTTTGTTGCTATAAGAAGCAAAGGACACACTCAACTTCAGGAAGAATTGAAAGAAGGCATTAACATAGAATTGTAATGGGTTCCTTCCAAAAATGGTATTGCTGTGGGGCCAGGGAACAGCTTCCCTCCCTTGATGGTTCTCTTCCAAACAATCAAAATGAGCAAGTAAGACATGTAGAGTGCCATAAAGATGCTGAAGTCCCCTCCCAGTGCCATGATGCTAAATCAAAGGCTTATGTCCTTGGATCTAGATTCTTCCTACATAGTTTATAGGAGATCATCTTATACTAAAATCTGAATCCTGTGGAAGTTATAATGTCCGTGTATTATTCCATGAGGAGTCAGATTGCCTGGTAGATTTGCAGCTACATAATTTTTAATCTCTCATTTTCAGTGTAGTGATATTTCATTAATATTTTAGTAAATACAGCTTAGCTGAATATCAGAGAGTAAAACAGAGCCACTGTTCAGTCTTATAAGCCAGGCAGTGATGACATACATGTTTGTTTAATCCCAGTAGATACACTATTTTGCCATAGAAATCAGGCAGTAATGGTGCTTGCCTTTAATCCCAATCCTAGAGAGAAATACAAGATGGGAGGAGACCGCTCTTAGACATAGTCTCATTTCTGAGGATTCCAGGAGGCAGGATTGCTATTTCAGACAAGGGTAGAGAGGTAAGAATCAGTGACTGGCTCTTTTGCTTTTCTGACATTCAGAACGAACCCCAATATCTGTCTCTTGGTTTTTATTAATCATGATATACTTCATATACTTATATTCAATTTACCCATGAAACCTCTACAAGGGGTTATCCACTTTCTTCTCATTTCAAGTTTCCCAACTGTTCCCCCAGCTTAATATTCTTTGTAGCATCTGAGAAACAGCCAGTTTATAGGAAATCTGCATAAAGTATAGACTTTCCTACATTGTCCTGCTGCATGACCTTTGGTTTTGACCTTGGAATGCCAATTACTTATGCATTACTTTCACCTGTCCAAAGAAGTTCAGAGACCAGATGTTTACTTCCCTGTTTCAGCATATCCAAGGACATCATGCGTACTGCCCCTGAGACTTTCCCACTTAGCCCTGAGACTTCCATCTTCCATCCCCCTGAATCACATCTAATGTAAGTAATGAAAATGATTGTATGTGTGTTTTTGTGTGTATGTGAGTACATGCGCACGTGTGCAAGAGAGAAGGAAAGAGAGAGAGAGAGAGAGAGAAAGAGAGAGAGAGAGAGAGAATTTGGTGTTGGGAGGATATGATAAAAGTAAGAGGGGCATATAAAAGGAATTGAAGGAGAAGGAATGGGGCACGGATTTGATCCAAACACATTATATTCAAGCATGAGTATTCAATAAATAAAGTACTATAAAACAAGTAAACCAAATTTTATAGGATGTCATACAATTCTTATCT
>NW_004949194.1:794549-795243 GCF_000317375.1 Microtus ochrogaster
AGTACCAATACAATTTTCTAAAAACAGTAACTCACAAATACCAATCATCCCATCACACCAGTTAATCCACCAAATGAAGGCGGATCGGATTAATACAGGCAAATTGGTATAAGTTTATACAACTTTAATGTAAATAGCACACTCACGCAACCGGAGTTCCCGCCATGCACAGAAACAGGAAACAGGAAACGGCCGCAGTGTGCGCGCCCCAATTTATCAGTAAACATTTGCCCGAGGCCGTCCCGCCCCCAAAAGGCGGGCTCTCTCTACAGTGTTACCACGACTTGGTCTGTAAGATTGACCAGTGGGGCTGTTTTACTCTCTAATCTTCAGGTAAGCTTTATTTATTAAAATACAAATGAAATATTACTACATTTCTCCTTATTGTCTAAATGAAAAAGAAGACTACTAATATATGAAAAGTATATATAGTAAATACAATAGCTTTATACAATATATAAGGCAATAAACACATCAACAATGTCTAGTGCACTATTATTGGACAAATTCAGAGAAAATACTCCATATCTATCCTCTTAATATCTATCTTGGTGAGTCCAAATCCTGTCCTCAGTTTGCTTTTTGTCATAGCTTGCATTCTGTGTCAGGTAAACAAAAAATACTATAACTATAACAATCTAGTCTTCAACTCCCTCAGAGACCTAAGAAGGAAATAATATTAATTGAGGAAAAG
>NW_004949194.1:796193-799055 GCF_000317375.1 Microtus ochrogaster
GCAACCAATTGTGGGTGGTGCTATTCCTGAAAAGCAGACTTAGCAAGTAATGGGAAGCAAGCCAGTAAGCAGCACCCTTCCACGGCATCTGTATCAGTTCCTGCCTTTAGGTTCCTATCCTGACTTCCCTAGATGATGAACTGTAAAGTGGGAATGCAAGCAAAATAAACCCTTTGCTTTTCAAGTTGCTTTTAGCCATGGTGTTTTGTCACTGAAATAGAAACCATAACTAAAATAGTCTCTGGTGACTCTGACTGGTTAAAAAAAAAGTACTTATTTTGTCCTACATACAGTATTCATAGAACATGAAGCTCTCTGACCCTCTCTCTTGCTGTCATTAACTGACACTCTCTGTTACCTTTGTAGACTCTGTGCTGCAAGACACTGAGAATATCTTAGTCTGTATTCTGCTGTAGCAGACTTGGGTTTTGTGGTTCTGGAAGCACTTATTGCCAAGAACATTGCACTGGCATCTGGTGAGTCTTCTATAAAATGCTGCACTATAATATGATACGTGGTTCAGCAACTATATGTCCTAAGAATAGCAGAGAAAACTAAAAAGGAAACTAAACATTCTTAGCCCACCCTACAATGGTGACTTGAATCCATTCTTAAATTATTATGTTTTGAATGTAAAATATTTATCACAGGTTCACACGTCCACACTTTGTACATAACTGGTAGTACTATTTGTGGAGTTCGCAGGACAGCCTAAGAGGAAAAGCTTGCAAGAAAATACTAGGTTATTAGAGGTAAGCTGATAGGGTCACAACTCCATGGCATGTGACTCTCTCTCTCTCTCTCTTCCTCTGTGTTCTATTCTTCCCCCTTCCATCTACCACAAATAAGACCAAATACAAGCTCCCACATTTATATCAAAACCCCAAGTGGCATGTCTAACCTGCCATAAAACTAAGAAAAGTTGCTTTGTAGCAGGAATTTGTCCACAGTGACAAGAAAAGCAACAAATGCAGAAAAAAATTGTAACAGAATTGGCTTGTAAACATGACCATATTACTCAAAGTCTGGAATCACTGTCAGTTGGGAGTCAAGTCTTGATAGAGGAGGTTGTGGCTGCCATTCTGTAGTGCATTGTAAGTAACCTAATTCTACCAGACAGGCATCACCTCTTAAAAATTCCATAATTTCACCGGGCAGTGGTGGCGCACGCCTTTAATCCCAGCACTCGGGAGGCAGAGGCAGGCGGATCTCTGTGAGTTTGAGACCAGCCTGGTCTACAGAGCTAGTTCCAGGACAGGCTCCAAAGCCATAGAGAAACCCTGTCTCGAAAAACCAAAAAAAAAAAAATTCCATAATTTCCACAAACAGAATCACCTGCTGTGGACCAAATGCTCAATCACATGTTTTGGGCAACATTCACAATCAACCATCTAACATTAAGGGAAAAAGTTTTATGACCTTATCACATGTGGAAGATCATAGTTCTTAACAATGTTAAAATGACATTTAAATTTCAACATGGATTGTAGAGATGACATTAAAACTGATGCCTTCTGCTCTTTTCTCCAACACACACACACACACACAAAGACAAGCACATAGCCCTTTACACACTAAATACATTCTTTCCATACCAACAATCCCCAAATTTCATTTTGCTGGCAATCCTTCCCACAACCATTTACTTGTGGATTTTATTATTTATCACCCACCTGGGGAAATATAAACTAGGATAAACTTGTATAGTGCATGTATATAGCTAATGGAATGTTGTGCATATGTTTAAATCTCAGATGAAATTTTATCTTTGTCATAACTTGTTTATTATTCTGATATGTACAATAGAACTGATGACAAATAGAGAACAGGAAGGTCATATTGACTCATCTGAAGAGAAATATGGGGAAGAAACTAAGTGAGAACAAGGTAAACAACACAGACATTTATAGAAACCTTTCAAATTACAGAGGTGTTATTGAACAAAATTGGTCGGAGGTGTTGCTCAGTTGGTATCTTTGCCCAGAGTCCATAAATTCTGTACTTGGTTCTTAGCACGCCATAAAGTGCATGTGAGGGCAAATGCATACAAAACCATTACTTTTGAAATGAAAGAGGAATGTAAGATTATTTTAAAATACATAATTCATGCACTTTCAGTAATAATGACTTTCCACCAATATTTTCAACAAATAAATTATAATTATCAAAGACCCAAAACCATCAGCACCATTATGATTCAGTGGCCAAAGGTGACTCCATAAATATGGCCCCCTTGATAGATCCTAGTAGGCTAATATAGTATTCCCTCTTTAAGAGACAGGGTCTAATGTAGCCCTTCTTGACTTTAAACTCACTTTGCAACCAAGGATGACTTTGAAATTTGATTCCCCTTTATCAACCTCCCAGGGGCTGGGAATACAAGCATGAGCCACCATGGTCATATTAAAGAGCACTGAACATTAAACCCAGTGTTTCATGTATGCTTTGTAAGTCAGAATTCTACCAATTCTACGCACAGGGCATCCATAATTTCTTGTATTCTTGTTTTGTTTTGTTATGGGAAAAAAGCCTCACTATGTGGTCCAGACTGAATTTGAACTCCTGATGCTTCTGTCTCTACATCCCAAGTGTCAGGATCACAGATTTGTACTACCAACTGAGCTATTTGTTTTACATCTTATTTTATAGCTCAAACTGACTTTTAACTTGTGGTCAATTTGCCTCAACTTCTGAAGAAGCCAGATGTGACAGCTAATGTCAACAGGCCTGGTTATGTTTTTGCTGTTGTTGGTTGTTCATGCTTTGCTTGAAACATGGTGTACATTTTTGCAGTGTTAGCCTGTCTTAATTGGGAATCAAAATTTTCTTCCAAGATTTTTTTGTTTTTGGTTTTTGTTTTTG
>NW_004949194.1:799388-809054 GCF_000317375.1 Microtus ochrogaster
GAGGAGGAGGAGGAGGAGGAGGAGAATTGTCCATTACTCTGATGCATATCTTAAGTTTTCCAATAGTTGGGTATTAATGTCAAAATTCAGTTGATTTAAATTTACCTTTGATTAAATAGATCACATGTGAAAGGCATTTGGTGGTTGATGTTTTGTTTGTCTTAGACAATGCCACTCTCTGTGTCCAAGGCTGATGAAGTTTTGTCATCTACTGTGTGGCCTAAGATAAAGAAAGGTTTAGTAGATGGGGGCAGTATCCATGCCCCAAAGTGAGGATTGTGACAGTTACTTCAGGAAATGCACCCCATGACTCCCACTGGGAATCCTTGGTTGGAATAATGATTCCTGTTTGACAGGACCAAGGTCCTGGTGTCCTTCAAGTCTCTTCTGGCACCTTGCTAATGTCAAAAAAAGCAGAGATGTGAGGCCTAAAATCTCATGGTTTCGTGACATTTCTTCAAACCACTGGAATAGCAATAATGTTAAACTCCCCACTGCTGGGACTACAGGTGTGTGCTACCACACCTGAGACATTTTAAATACTTGAGGGTCATGCTTTGCAAGTAGCTATCATAAGTACAATGTAGTTCTAATACACTATGTGGCTTAAGACAAAGGTTCTTAACATCTATGTATTTCTGTCTATTAGTAGGAGAAGGCAATATATCTCCCCCAAAGTGTGAAGACTGTAGTTCTTACTGCATGAAATATGTGTCATAGCTCCCACTGTGAAATCTGGGTTGGAATAATGACACAAAATCAATGCTGGATCACCCTGTTTGGCAGAAAAGCAGAAACAAGGTCCTAGTGTCATTCAGGTCCATTATGGGACTTTGTCGAGGTCAGAAAAGCACAGATGCTTTTCTGAAATCACTGTGGCTTCCTGACTTACCTACTCAACTACTCGAGTATAGCTCTACTGCCAACATCAACAGGCATTGGCTGAACATCACAAGAAGGATACTGCCTCCCCTCTTCAATCCAGGAAAGAGAACTGAAGTCTTGTAAAGAAGAGAAGTCTAAGGATGGGCATGGCCACCCATGATTTCCATGTCTGCAATGGGAACGCTTATATTAAACATGTAACTTTGCCTAAGTAATTTAACAAAACCCTATGTCCAAATAAGGCCTTAAAAGAGTTAGTGATATAACACTTGCCTGGTGTCTTTGCTACTTTTCTTTTGCTGTGAATAGACACCAGGACAAAGGCAACTTATAGAAGGAAGACGGTATTGGGTTGCTTAAGATTCTAGAGGGTTTGAGTCCATGATTATCATGGCAGAAAGCATGGCAGCTGGCAGGCAAGCATGGTGCTAAAGCAGCAGTTGGGAGCTCACAACCTTATTCAGAAGCATGAAGCAATTGAGAGAGAGCTAACATGGGATGGTTGGACTTTTGACATTTCAAAGCCCATCCTTAGTGACATGCCTTTTTCAAAGGCAGACCTGTTAATCTTACCCAAACATTTCCATAAACTGGGGACCAAAAAAGCAAATATATAAGTCTATAGGGTCATTCTCATTAAACTAACATGCATGGATTCTGTCAATCAACAGTGAGAAGCTGGGCGCTCAGTAGTATGACCATGGTCTACAATTTTATTTTTATTTGTTTATTTTTGTTTCTTTTTTTCTTATTTTTTTGAAACTGTGTTTCTCTGTAGTTTTGGAGACTGTCATGGAACTAGATCTTGTAGACCAAGCTGGTCTCAAACTCAGAGATCTGCTTGCCTCTGCCTGCAAAGTGCTGGGATTAAAGGCATGTGCCACCAGCATCTGGCATCAGACTACAATATTAATTATCATTACAGAGGGAGGAGGGATAGTAGAGGAATGAAAAATGATATGCATTAAAATGTCATAATGGGATCCATTATTTTATGTACTAGAAAATTGAATGAAAATAGGAAAAAGAGCTGGGAAAATAGCTCAATTGAAGTGTACCTGCCTCATAAGCATGGAGAACTAAATGTGGCTCCCAAGCATTCACATAAAAACTAGCCTTGAACATGGAGCACATATATGTAACTCCAGCATTTTGAGGGTGGAACAGGTAAAATCAGATCTCATTGACCACTCAGTCAGCAAAGCTGAGCTGATAAAAATATATTCAGGTCTAATGAAAGACTGCCTCAAATGATTAAATTAACTAACTAATGTATTAATCAAACTAATTAATTAAGTAGAGAACAACACAATTAAAGGAGATGCTAACACCACTCAGGTGTCATAATTTTCTTCTAAAAACCTATAAAATAGATTAATGGCACTTTGGTATCAGGAAATTGTATCCAAAAGAAACCTTTGTGTAACAATCAATAAATATGCTTTAGTACAGTGGTTCAAAGTTTGTTCCATCACAGGATGGACCTCCCTGCTGCTAAAGAGCCTAAATTGCATTCTGGAGTGACCCACCATCTTTGAGTATCCCTCACCATACAGAACACCTGAAAATATATGCATGGGAATTACTTTTATATACAACCTAACATTTTAATTTGTATCTTACGATGCAGACATTTTTGAGTATAAGTCTAAAAGAAATTTATTTGTTCAATAAACTTTAAGCTACACCACCAGCTTCGGGGTGACCAGAAATTCAGGCTTAGGGGTGACCCCACTAACAGTGTGCTGGGATCTCACAATGAGATTTGCCTGTAGCCTGGTCTCATGGAGGCATTTTCTCAGTTGAGGCTTCCTCCACCCTGATGACTTTCACTTCTGTCAAGCTGACATAAAACTAGACAGAACATCTGACAATAAGATAAATTTGGAATCTATAAGGACTTCAGTATATATTAACTTAAGCAGAGTTATTTGCAGTTATTTGCAGGATAATTTAAGGATAAGGGCATTCCATCCCTTTTGTGCTTCTTCTGAAGGCCCCTAAAGGTATCAGAGGGTTCTTGTTCTCTGTACAGAACAGATTTTCCCTGTCTCAGTAGTAATGGAAAGAATGGAAATCTGATTTAAATTCCATCTTGGCCTATATTCACAAGCAATTTTTCAAACTTGTCTAAAAATTTTAATATTTACTATTGTAACTTGATCAAGCCAATCTGTGATTTACCCTCCGACTGCCCCAGGTACCCTTTCAAAAACTATAAAAGTAATTTTTAAGTACAAAAGATAGCACAAAGCTTTTATTTGTTTATTTTGGATTCAATTTGGGAAAGTAAAAATCAGAGAACCGAATGCTAACAGGACCAAGCATGACTGAGTAGCAAAACCTAGTGATGACTGTGTAAATACTCAGCATAAAGCATGGGAAGTTATTCACGTGAGGAGAAGAAACACTGATGTTTGAAACTATTACATGAAAAGTAAAGAATAACATTTCTAACACGGACCAGATTGTTAATGGTTAACAGTATCAAAGTTGAATGGACTCTGTCAACATTTCAAAGTTCCTACGCAAACATCAGAAACGACAATCAGAGCCAAGCAAGGTTCACTCGTCTCACGCATATGCTCAAACAAGTTGGAACTTTACCTAAGGATACCTCCCATCTCCTTACCCTCTACCCCTGCCTCCTACCTGCTTGTCCCCTGTTCCCTACCCATGCTTCTACTTCCTTCTCTGTTGATGCTAAGATGCTCTTTATGTAACTGCTATTTTCAAATGAATGAGAAAATATTCTTTAGACATTCTCTGTTCCAACAGACAGCATTGTAAATATAAACAGGCATCACCTACCTGAATAAACTTATTTTCAGAGACAATTTAGAAACTGAGAAGATGGGCTGAGTTGTATGCAGCTCAGCAAAAAAAATCCTGTCTGGCATGTGCAAAGCCATTGATTTACATACTCAAAATAAGAAAAAAAGAGCAGGCTAAAAGTGAATGTGCTGACTGGGGGCAGGGGAAGACACCTGTAATTTCAGCACTAGTTAGACAGAGGCAAGGAAGACAAATTGTTTAAGCCATTTGGGCTACATAGCAAGTTACAGACCAGCCTGAGGTATGTGAGTAATTGTTTAGAAGTGAGAAGAGCGAGCAGAAACAGATGGGGACCTGGAGGTAGCTATAAACAAATAAAAGTGTGTAATACAATGGCCAATAAAGCACCAACAATAAGAAATGAACATGACAGGGGTCAACACATGCCTTTCAATAATAACTGAATATAGTTGTCTCAGTGTCCAAACAAAAAACATAAATTAGCAGATTTCATTTGTAAACAAGATTGATAATTCCATATTTTCCTGTCTACAAGAAACACAATAATCCTATAATCCTATAATCTATGTTAGGTTAAAAGGATGGAATGAAGCAAAGGGAACCAGGAATAAAGTAGACCTTACTCTTCTAATATCTGACTAAATGGACTTTGATTCATAGCCAATAAAAAGAGATAATAACATTACTTTTTACTAACCAGGGTAACAATCCATGTAAAAGAAACTGATTCTGAACATATATACATCAAATGTGAGTACACACAGTTCTATAAAAAATATTATGGTGTATAATAGAAGATTAATCCCAAGATATTGATGTAAGGTGTTTTTAATGTTCCACTCTCACCTAGGATATGCCATTTGGAGACACTGAATTTAACCTCATAGATCAAATGGACCTATTCATCATGTCTATACAATACTCCACTCACACATACTACAGGAGAATTCCTCTCAACAGTATGTAGAACTTTCTCTACATTAGATCACATATTGTGGCACAAAAAAAAATCTTATCAAATATAGGAAAATTGAAATATCTTCTTATATTCTACCTTATCATAATGGATTATAGCAATAAATCAACAGAAAAAAATTACAAAGTATCACAACTTATCAAAAATCAACAAGGAATGTAGCCCTAACAGGAAAGCTTGTAGATCTAAGTGCCTGAATTGAAAAGAATCAAAAATAACTGAAGTAATAAAAATAAAAGCATCTTCATATAAATTACTTAATGGTGACCATTAAAGTTTGTTAAGAAATAAATCAAACCCCTAAGCAGCAGATGGGTAGAAATCATTAAGATTGTGTCCAAAAGTAATGTACTGGAAAGTCAAACTAGTACAAAGAGCTAATGAGAGATGAATTCAAAGCAGGACTCAAAAGCTCACTTTTCAAAAGTCCTATATATCATTTTCCCCTGAATTAGAACATTTTATCCTGGAATGAAGCTCCTTAAGTCTCAGAAAATTCTAACAGAAAACTCATAAAGTCTGGAAATGAGTAACACAAAAGTCTTAGGAAGGTCATGAAACTGAACATGTGAACAAGGGTTTTCTTTCTCTAAGTTTAAAGAAACAGTGACAACTGTTGTTTAAAAAAAAAGCCAACTGAGATGCCTAGAAAAATGTTCTGATTGTGGCAATGTCTGCAGGTCATTCAGAGAGCTTCAGGGTTCCAGTTTATATGAATCAACACCCATGCTGCAGAGGGATTTGAGTCACCCCTAGTCCTACAAGCAAACTCTCACATGATTTTCTGTATGTGACTCTAATAAGTTCATTGTTTCACCAAGCAAGACTTTGGGTTTACCCATTCTCCGTCTGGAAAAGTAGACAGTTCTTGACATCTCCCTGGGAAAAGTTTCACACAACCACAAAGTTATCTGTGATGGGTGGGGCTCTGCAGTGATGGCAGTTGTTTGAGGATCACTCACATTCATGGAGTTGCAGCCACATCCCTCCTAGGTACTTTTTAAAAAGATATATACGTTTGATATGCATACAGTATTCTGCCTACTTGTATGCTCGTACACCAGAAGAGAACATCAGATCTCATTATAGATGGTTGTGAGACTCCATGTGTGTGCTGGGAATTGAACTCAGGACCTCTGGAAGAGCAACCAGTGCTTTTAACCTCTGAGCCATCTCCAGGCCTCCTGGGAACTTTTAAGGAAGCAGGTTCTGAAATGCTCACACAGTTGTCCACAGGTGTCTTGCAGTGACCATTGTGCTCACTAGTTTGTGGTTCTCTGACCAAGGCTTCTGGTGCTTCTGGCATTTTTGCTACAAGCAGAGTATATAAAGACTATACATAAATGGCAGATACTTTCTCTCATGAGCCCTTTCAAGGTTCTGTATCAGAAGTGTAGGAGGAGAGCAGAGATACAGACTTCTTTCCAGAATGTTCTATTTGACCTGACCCAGAGAGATACAAGCAACTTTTAAACACAAGATTTTTGTCTCTGAAAAGGTGATTTTACAAATTTTGTTGACGTCTTGAATCATTTTTATGAGCAACAAGAAAAGCTTTCTGAATGGTTTGACTTCTGGTCCTAGAGGTAGGGTTTTATCAAGTACTTGAAGACAAAAGCATGCAGGATCCCCAAGAGTAGAATATCTGTATGTTGCTGGTGAAACATTTATATTGCTATGGGTCAATATTGGACCACAGGCTTAAAAGAGACATTGAAGAACATGATTAAGATTTCTATAGGACTCTGGACTTCACATGAGCTAGGTTGAATGTAACACTGATTTGTTCACAGAATTAGAAATATATGTGTGCCTTTTAACAGGATTCAGTGAAGGAAGGCAGAAAAGTTGCAAATTAAGCTATCTAGAAACAGAGATAAAGGGGCAAAGTACACAGTGAACAAACAGAGGATGCATTTTAAGGTATGAGCTAGATATGCATATATTAACTAAAAATAAACACATAGAAATACACACACACACATACACAAAGACCTTCAAACTGATGTAACTAGGTTAGACAGAACTTGACTCTCAAAGAACAAGAAACCAAGATTGTAGAATGGGTCATCAGGAAAGATACCTTCTACCAAACCTGACAATTTGAGCTTGGATTCCATAATCACTTTATCTGAATTATCATCTGACCTTCATATGTATGTACATATATATATATGTATATATATATGTATACATATATATATACATATATATAGTGACTCAAATGTGCCAAATCATATACACCCAACACAGTAAATAAATGTGATTTTATATATTGTTTTAAAACAACCTTTAATCATTTTAGATATTCACTATAAGCAGAGACTGCTCTTGCTTTTCCTGCCTACCCAGATCCAAATAATCACAAAACTATATTAATTATAGCACTGTTCAGCCAGTGACTCAGTCATATTTCTAGCTAGCACTTACATCTTGACTTAACCAATTTCTATTAATCTGTGTATTGCCACAAGGTTGTGGCTTACCGGAATGGTTCCTGATCCTTCTCCTTCGGCAGCCATATGGTGTCTCTGAATCTGTTCACTCTCTCTCACTATCTCTGTTTAGATGTCTTGCCTCCTATTGCTCTGCTAAGCCATTGGCTAACACAGCTTTATCCATTATCCAATAAAAGCAACACATCTGCAAATGGACATCCCAAATCATCCCCCTTTCTGTCTAAATAAAAAGGAAGGTTTCAACTTTAACATAGTAAAATTATATATATATGAAAAACAGGTATACACTTAATGTTTAGCTTATTTGTATCTGGAATGCCTCATATCTAATTTATCTTTCATCAAAACTAAGGATATATGTAACTATAACTACCTGTCTTCAAGTTCATCGACAATCCCAGAAGGATACAATATTACCTAAGTAAACAGGAAGTGCATTGTAAGCAACTTTCCAAATTCTATCATTGCTAGAGAAACCTCACTGCCTGAATAGTCATCCAAAGTTCTTCTGTAATGTTGGGGCAACTATCTTTAGCCTACAGGCCCATAGTATCCAGCATACTTTTCAGTGATTCAGGAAATTTGTCTTGCCTATAATTAGAATTTTTTTCAGTCACTCTCTTCTGTGTCCTGCAGAATGTATGTCAGACTCTGTTATGAAGCTAGGACTCTGAAGGACTGTCTCATCTTCTTTAGGCAAGTCCATCAGACATTTCTCTGTGGGTTCAGTACATCCAGCCCACACAGCACACCATTAATCACTCCAGGCAAGGACAGTTTTCTGCACAAATGGCTCACCTTGACACATGGAAGGCAAATTCCATAATGAGTTTCTTCAATGTCAACCAACCTCTCTGAACTAATTGGTACTGCAAAAGTAGAATGTCTTTCTGTTGAGAAAATTTAAGTTCTTAAAATCTTTTAGATGCCATATTCTGTAGATCTTTGAAGTGTTGACATTTATCTAACTGAAATATATCTTGCTGAGGCACTGAACTCCACAAGAGCAGGACTGAGCCAGCGACTTGTGCCAGAGTGGCCAAAGGCAGGGAACTCCACAGGAGCAGAATTCAGCAAGTGACCTGGGCTGGAGTGAGCCTGGGATGGTGGACTGAGGCAACAAACTCCACAGAAGTAGGATTGAGCCAGCGACATGGGCCAGAGCAGACCTGGGACAGTGAGCTCCATGGGAGCAGGAGCAGATCCGTAACACGGACATTTGCAGAAGCAAGACTGGACCAGTGACCTAAACCAGAGCAGGCATGAGGCAGCCAGATCCAGAGAGCAGGACTGAGCTTGTGACCTAGGCTGGAGGGAGCCTGAGATGGTGAGCTCTGTGGGGGTGAATCCAGACCAGCAACATTTACAAAAAGAGGACTAAGACTTGGACCAAGGGTAGAGCAGACCTGAGACGGTGAACTCCACACCATCAGAGACAGGGGAGACACCACTGGGGGAGTAGGCTGGAACCAGAGACCTCTGTGAGTACAGGCATGAATCCAGGATCTACAAGTGTGTAGACAGGATTCCAGACCTCTGTAGGTCCAAGTGTGTGTCTGGGAACTTCAAAGGAGTAGATCTGAGCCAGGACTTCTGAGGGTTCAGGCATGAGTCTGGGACCACTGAGGGAGTAGGCCTAAGTCAGGACCTCTGCAGGACCAACCCTAAGCCAGGGACCTCCTCAGGAGTGAATCCAGACCAGGGACATTTACAGAAACATTTCTCAGCCAGCAACCTAGGCCAAAGCATGTCTGAGAGAGCAAACTTCGTGATAGTGTAGCAAACCCCCAAGAACATTGAGCTACCTCCAGGAACACAGAGTGACCGACAGGGTGAGTGGAACCATGACACTGACTCCATCATGAGGAGCAACCATCTGGACCTTGGATCTACTGGCATCTGGAAGATAGGTCACCAGAGTCACAGACAGCCCCAACTACACCAATTAGAGGAATAGATGGGTAGACAAGGTAAGAATACAAGCAATACCACAAAGAGCAACATGACACCAGTAAAACCTAGAAAGTTTTCAACAGCAAGACTTGAACAACCAAATATAGAAGGGACAGAAGAAAATGACCTAGAAAGTAACTTCACAAGAATGTTTGAGGCCCTTAAAGAGGTATGAAAGGACACTTAAAAGAAATCCCACACTAGCTCAGAATTGAGAAATAGATGGTTATTTATTTAGGGGTAAACTCCTCTGCTTGAATGGAGAACAGTAACTGAATCCAGCAACCAGAAAAAGAGTGGATGCATGCTCTACATTGGCTTATATTGTATTAGAGCCCACGCCCCAGTGGGCAGATAACCGCTGGCTGTAAGACTTCCCACAGCACCTCTCCCTTTTGTGTAAATAGGAGAGTTCTAAGCTGAATACAAAATTATATATATTCAATAATTATCCTATCTTAATTAGTTTAAGTCTTGTGTAAATAAATAACTTGGTCAAGTCATAAGAGGAAAGTAACTACAACTATCTGGTCTTCAACCCCATCAAAGATCCCAGAAGGAAATATTACTTGAGTAAGCAGGAAGTGCAATCAAGCA
>NW_004949194.1:809154-810801 GCF_000317375.1 Microtus ochrogaster
GAGACAACTGGCTATCTGGGCAATCACCAAAAGTCTCATTTGCAACGTTGATGCAACCAACTTTGGCTAAGGCCTAGAATAACTGACAGACCATTTTCAAAGGCAGAAAGTTTTTCAAAACCATCTTACCCTGTCTTTGCAAGATTTGACAGTCCTACTTGTCCATTTCCAGATACTATGTATCTTGTCAGTGGTTAAGGCATGGGCATTTCTTTCCCCAAAAACCAGTTTTGCCAGGAAGAAAACAAGCTCCAATTGAAGTGTCTTCAGTGCTCCACGTTCTTACCAGAATAGATCAGTGCTGCCAGGAACAATCATGTCTCACTACAACAGAACCCTAAGTTATTTAAATGCCATACTCTACAGCTTTTTAAGTAGTTGAAGATTACCTATCTATGCAGAACATAAACTCTTTATATCTAAAGATCTTGATTAGTCTAAGTTTAAGTATGACAAATATAGATGACTATTGATCTATAATTGTTAATACCTATATAACTTAGAGACTAAGACTTCATATTACAATATTATACAATAAACGAATGTGCAACAAGTGAGGACAGTGACCTCAAACTGAAAACAATGTACAAGTATCTTGATTAGAGGTAGAAATGTACATTGTAATATAATAAATATATATCAATATATAAAAATGTTTATATATATGCAGAGGTAGAAGCATGTGTACATACAAAATTCAATGTAATTTAACTTTGTATCAATATACAAGAATCTATACCAATGTAATTGCCTATAAATAATAACTTATAAGTATTCACTCTATTTCTCACTATTATTATTAGTATGAGTAAGCTCATACTAATCTATTATATCCATCCAACTCCCATTTTTTTGAAGAGATCCCTGAGACTATAAAATTGTGGGAGGTCCTTCTGTCTGTGTGTTGTTTTTATTAGTTAATGCATGAAGAACTGTCTTGTCCTGATAGGGCAGAACATAGGTAGGGAGGGAAGACAGAACTGAATTCTGGGAGGAAGAAAGCAGGGGGGGGGAGACACCACAGAGCTGACAGAGACAGATGATGGGACTTTTACCTTGTAAGCCATGTGGCAATACACAGATTAATAGAAATGTGTTAAATTAAGATGAAATAATTAACCAATAAGAAACTAGAGTAATGGGCCAAGCAGATATTAAATTAATACAGTTTCTATGTGGTTATTCGGGGCTAAGCTAGCTGGGAAGCAGGGATGAAAAAGCAGCCCCTCCTTAAAGCAAAAATGAAATTAGAAATTTCCTCAAAGAAACTGAGGAAAGGGCAAACAAAATATTGGAAGACATCAACAAATCCCTTAAAGAAAACCAAGAAAAAGCAATGAAACATATGAAAGAAACTATTCAAGACCTGAAAACTGAAATAAAAATAAAGAAAACACAACCCCAGAGAATTATAGAAACAGAAATCATGAGAAAATGATTAGGAACCACAAATGCAAAAATAAACAGCAGAGTACAAGAGATGGAAGAGAGAATCTCAAGTGCTGAAGATACAACAGAGGAAATAGACTCATCTGTCAAGGAAAGCAGTAAATCTAACAAAAGATTAACACAAAAAATCCTGGAAATATGGGACACCAAACCTAAGAAGAATAGGTATAGAAGAATGAGAAGAAGTTCAACTCAAAA
>NW_004949194.1:812118-818487 GCF_000317375.1 Microtus ochrogaster
ATAAGAGAACTAACGGATGTTATGACTCAAATGGATTTAACAGACATCTATAGAATATTCCATGCAAACATAAAAGAATATACATTCTTCTCAGCACCTCATAAAACCCCCAAAATTGACCATATACTCAGCAACAAAACAAACATCAACAGATGCCAAAAATTGGAATAACAGCATGTATCTTATGGTATCATCAGGCTTAAACCTAGAATTGAACAGCAGCACTAATTCCAGAAAGCCCACAAACACATAGAAATTAAACTATGCTCACCTGAATCATCAATGTGTGAAAGAAGAAATAAAGGTGAAATTAAAGACTTCCTAAAATTCAATGCAAATGACCAAACAACAAACCCAAATTTATGGGACACAATGAAAGCAGTGTTAAGAGGAAAGTTCATAGTACTAAATGCCTACATGAAGAAACTAGAAAATTCTCACACTAGTGAATTAACATAATATTTGAAATCTTTAGAACAAAAAGAAGCTAACCAAGAGAACTAGTCAACAGGAAATAATCAAATTGAGAGTTGAAATCAACAAAAGAGAAACAAAGAAAACAATACCAAGATTCAATGAGACAAAGAGTTGGCTTGTCAAGAAAATCAACACACTAGACAAAACTTTATCCAAAGTAACTGAATCAGAAAAGAAAAGGGGGAAAGGGAGAATATTTCTCTTATTCCTTATCCTCTCTGGCATAAGCTCTCACCAGTGCTTTTGATGTTAGTCATTCTGACTGGTGTCCTTTTGATTTCAGAGTCCTTTTGATTTGCATTTCCCTGACTGCTAAGGATGTTGATGAATTCCTTAAGTGTCTTTTGGCCATTCTGATGAGAATTCTCTGTTTAGATCTGTACCCCATTTCTTAATTGAATAATTTGGTATTTTGATGTCTAGTTTATATATATTTATATATGTGTGGGTGTGTGTGTATGTATGTATATGAGATCAGTCCTCTGTCCAATAGAGGGTTGTTGTAGATCTTTTTATATTTAGTACTCTGCTGTTTTGTCTTATTGAAACTTCTTAGGTTCAGGAAGTTCCAGTTATTGTTGCTCTCAGTGTCTGCACTACTGGTATTAAATTTAGAAAATTATCTCCTGTGTCCATGTGTTTAAGAATATTTCCAAATTTCTCTTTTGTCAGTTTCAGTATGGCTAAATTAATGTTGAGGCCTTTCATTCATTTGACTTGAGTTTCATGCATGGGGATAGTTAGTTGTGGATCTATTTGCATTCTTCTACATGTTGACATCTAGTTATGCCTGCACCATTTGTTGAAGATGCTTCATTTTTCCATTGCATGATTTTATCTTCTTTGTCAAATATTAAGTGTTCATAGACATGTGGATTAATATCAGCTCCTACAATTCAATTCCCTTGGTCTACCTGTCTGTTTCTATGCCAGTGCCAAGCTGTTTTCATTATTGTAGGTCTATAATAAAACTTGAAGTCAGAGATGGTGATGCCTCTGGATATTCCTTTATTTTATAGGAATGCTTTGACTATCCTGGGTTTTTTTTTATCCTTATGAATTGGAGTATTTTTCTTTGATGTATGTGATGAATTGTGTTGAGTTTTTGATGTGGATTGCATAGAATCTTATATTGCTTTTGATAAGATTGCCATTTTACTGTATTGATCCTACCTATCCAAGAGCATGGGAGATCCTTTCATTTTCTGATATCTTCCTCAATGTCTTTCTTCAACTACTTCAAGTTGTTGTAGCACAGATATTTCATTTCTTTGGTTACCCCAAGATATTTTATATTATTTGTGGATATTATTAAGGGTCATGCTACACTGATTTTTTTTCAACTCTTTAATCATTTACAAATAAAAAAGATACTGACTTTTTAAAGTTGATCTTGTATCCTACCACATTACTAAAATTTTTCAGTTATATTTGTTCCTTGGTAGAATTTCTAGGGTCACATATATATCCTATCAAATTGTATGCAAATAGCAAAAGTTTGACTTCTTTATCTCTGATTTGTATCCCCTTGATTTCTTTTTGATATCTTATTAGTCTACCTAGATCTTCGAGTACTATATTGAATAGTTATAGAGAGAATGGAAAATCCTGTCTTCTTCCTGGCTTTAGTGGAATAGCTTTGACTTTCTCTCCATTCAATGATGTTGCCTGTTGGCTTCCCATATATTGCCTTTATTATGTTAAGGTAAGTTCCTTGTATCTCTCATCTCTCCAAGATCTTTATCATGAAGTGGTGTTAGATTTTTGTCAGCCTTTTTCAGTCTCTAATGAAATGAACATATGATTTTTTTTTCATTGTACCTATATTATGGGTTACATTGACAGATTTTCCTATGTTGAACCATTCCTGTCTTTCTGAGATAAAGCCAACTTGATCACGGTGGATATTTTTTGATGTGTTCTTGGTTTCAGTTTGCTGGTATTTTACTGAGTATTTTTACATCAAAGTTCATGAGTGAGATTTGTCTGAAATACACTTCCTTATTTGAGTCTTTGTGTGATTTGAATATCAGAGTTAACTGTAGGCTCTTAAAAAGTTTTACAATGTTCCTTCTGTTTCTAAGATGTGGAATATTTTGAGGAGTATAAATATTAACTCTATTTGAAGTCCTGGTAAAATTTTATTCTGAAACCATCTGGCCCTGGAGTTTCTATGGTTGGATATTGTAATGACTGTTATTCCCATATGTATAATATAGGTCTACTTAATTGTTCATATAGTTTTGATTTAACTTTGGTATGAGGCACCTATCCAGAAAATTATCCATTTCTTATAGATTTTCCAAATTTTGTGATTTATACCTTTCAAAGTATGACCTCATGATTCTCTGGATTTCCTCAATGTCTGTTGTTATGTTTTCCTTTTCATTTATGACTTTGTTTTTGGATATTTTGTCTCTTCCTTCTGTTAGTTTGCACAAGCATTTATCTTTCTTGTTGATTTTCTTGAAGAACCAGTTCTTTGTTTCATTGATTCCTTGCTTTGGTTTTTTTTTTTTTTTTTTGCTTATATTATATTAATTTCAGCCCTCAACTTGAATATTTCTTGTCTTCTTCTTATCCTGGGTGAGTCTGCTTCTTTCTGTTGTAGAGCTTTCAGGTGTGCTATTAAGTCACTAATATAAGCTTTTTCCACTTTCTTTATGTAGGCATTACTGCAATGAATTTTTTTCTCAGCACTGCTTTCATAGTATGTGTGTTCATTTTGATTAAATTCTAGATGTCTTTAATTTCTATTTTAATTTCTTCCTTGACCTAGGGGTAATAAAATTGAACTCTGTTCAATTTCCATGAGTTCATAGGATTTCTGCAATTAGTGTTTTTCTATTCTAACTTTAAACTATAATGATCTGTTAAGATACAGAAGGCTATTTCAATTTTCTGTACCAGTAGAGGTTTACTTTGTAATTGAGTATGTGCTCAATTTTAATGAAGGTTCCATGAGGTGCTGATGGTACAGTCTTTTATTTTGGGTTAAAGATTCTATAGTTGTCTAATAAGTTCCTTAGAGTCATAACATCTCTTGGTTCTCTTATCTCTCTCTTGAGTTTCTGTATGGTAAGCCTGTGCATTGGTAAGATTATGGTATTAAAATCTCCCACCATTAGTGTGTGGGGATTGATGTGTGATTTAAGTTTGGGTAATGTTTCTTTTGTATATGTGTGTGGTCTTGTATTTAGGGTATAGATGTTCAGAATTGAGACTTCCATAGATGTTCAGAATTGAGACTTCCTCTTGATGGATTTTTTTTTCTGTGACGAGTATGAAGTATCCTCCATCTCTTTTGATTGATTTTAGTTTTAAGTCTATTTTGTTAGATATTAGAATAGCTACACCTGCTTGCTAAAACAAGATTCACCCTCCTGGAACAGTCACTGACTGACAAAAGCTCCTCTGCTAAGGGTGGGGTTTCATAATATTCAACTTTCATGTGAATTTGTCCATATTTCTCCCAGAGTATCTTTCTCATGATTGATTCGTGTATGTTTTCATGACCTAAGCTGTCAATTATCTATGGAGTATGAGAAAAAAAACAATCCTTTGAAATATTTGCTCCACCACTGCCAGGCTTCCCACACATTCGTTTTACTACAGTGTGAGAACTGAGAACACTGAAGCCCATTGGAAACAGATATATTGCATCAGCAGTGTGAGCCTGTGGGAAGTCATTGGACTCTGTGTTTATCAGAGGGAAGGGCTTAAACACTCCACATACTCTGCAATATTGCCAGAACTATTAACATTCTACCACTGCCATGTTGTTTTTCCCAAAGGAACATACTCTTCCCAAGCCCTAGGAAATCCCCCTTACTTCACTTTGCACAAGACTCAGACCATTTGCCAGAACCCACTCCCAACCCTAGTGACCCTCACTTAGCTGATCATGGCCAAAGGGCTGCATAAAAGAATGCAGTGTTAGCTTTGAGAAAGTCATTGTGTCTCACATTCCAGGAGACTTACATTTAAAGATGTGTTGCAGTTTGTTCTTGTCATTTGAAGAAGGCTCATAGTGACCCTCTGAAGTGGTGAAGTCTGTATCTTCATTGATTGTGGTGGCTGTGACAGGTCCAACCACAATTAGGAAGCAACAGCTAGGAATCCAGAGAACCTGAAAGCATGAGGGAGTTGCCCAATTTGGAGCTCTCCCAGGGATTTCTGGAGTCAAATCACATCTTAGATCTTCCTGGAGTAAGAAGAGCCTGTGTAGCCAGAAAAGTATCCAGGCATCCTTAGTGTCTCTCCTAAATGTACTCATTGTCATATACCACCTGTCTACTGTCCACATGATGACCACTTGGTGCATATGGTCATTTAATCAGTCAACACTAAACAAATGATACAAATTCAATGCCTCAATTTCACAGTCCACATTACAAGCATTCAACAGCCATGGTGGCCACAGCTACCATATCAAACACAGCAGATGGACAATGTTTCTTTGCAAAGAGTTCTGTATCTTGGTACTAGGCTAGATCCCCCAGAGAACTCAGAGACTCTGGCTGTGGGAGCATTTCACTGAGTTTCACTTGGTCTGACACCAGAGAGTGCTACCACCTAGACCTAATCTCTCTTTTGTTTAGCATATACCTTTGTTTCCCTTGTTGCCCTTTACATGGATCTTGCCTGAGAGTTTCCCAAGGATACAAAGCCTATGAATAATTTGGTTATGGGGCTTCCCAGAAAACTGTGGTACCTGCTGAGTGGAGAATTTGCACTTGTGAATGTCCCTTTGGAAGTTTTGTCAGAATGTTTTAAGGATACAGAAATCAAGTCGCTAAGATATAAATTGGAGAAAAATAAAAGAAACCCTGGGTGAAAGGAAAGGGGTTCAATCCTTAGGGATGGTTGCACCCTGCGGACAAGGAAGACTAAATTCATTCTTTAGGTGCCTCTTAGTTTTCATTCATGGACCCCTGTAAACCCAACACACAACTGCAATACTTGACAGCCCAGTCAATGTGTGGCTGAAAGGGGGCAAAGGATCTGCTGAAGAAGGACAGAGAATCTGGCCACTTGAAGAACTGGAAGGAAAAGCCCCCTCATGCAGCTATTAAGATGCCTGTTAAAAGGAAATGGAGTTAAAGTAAAGGAAAAACAGCTTACAGAGCTTTTGGTAGTCATTAGATAGTGTTGCCATTGGTTTCTGGCATCTCCTCACATTCAACTGAAATTAAAGATAAGGAAGCAATTTATGAGAGCTTTGAGGAGAGCTTATCAGAAAGGAGGGCCCATACCATCAAAAATTTGGTCTTTATGTAATTTAGCTTCAAAAGCTCTGGACCCATTGCAGAGTGAGGAGAAAAACAGGAAAGCAAAAGGAAAGACACTCAGGCTAGACATTATCTGTTGGCGGAAGAAATTGTTCCTTCACAGGTCGATTAAGATGCTGTTTCAAAGGACAGAGAAACTGTGGAAACTCAAGACAAAGGAGATGAGTCTTCTCCTTTTTCATCAGATGAAACAGATTTAGAAATTAGAAAGGCCTAGTGGTTAATTGCAGTTTTAAAAATACAAGAGTTCCCAAGACAAAAAATACAAAAGGAAAAGTCAAACTTCCCAGTAGAGAAGGGAAAATTAAGAAGGAAATCTTCCCAATAGAGAAAAGGGAAGGAAAAAAAATAAAAGGAAATTTCTCAAAGGAAAAGGGAAAAATGTTTAATCAAGAAAAAAAAAAAGGATTTTTCCAGTAAAGGAGGGAAAATATTAAAGCAAGGCCTAAAAATTAAAACGGCCTATAAAGGAAAAATAAAAGAAAGAAAAAGATCTCTTCCAAGTAGAATAGAGGAAGATAAAAAGGCTCTTTCTGATATAAGAAATTAAGACTATTAAAAAATCAAAGATCTCTCTCTCTCTCTCTCTCTCTCTCTCTCT
>NW_004949194.1:818587-822102 GCF_000317375.1 Microtus ochrogaster
CACTCTGTCTGTCAGCTCTTCCAGCACAGAGTGGCAGCATCTGCTGAATTACAAAGAATCAACTCCCTTTGTGAGAATCATTTTTGTTTTTCCCTGAGAGTGGGAATAACTCATTATCAATGATCCCTCCATGGGAGAAAAAAAAAGGATTTAAAACAACCCTAGCTTCTAGAAAGAACAATTGCAATCAGGGCATAAAGTTTGCTGCCTGACATTGGTTTTGTCTTACTGTGCAACTGAACACAGTATATGCCCACTTTCTAGAATAAATAGGAAGTTCAATCCTTGAAGTGTTAGCCCACATTTAGCAGTCCTCACTTGTCTCCATCTCTTAGCAAAAACATAATGAAACCCATTAATCTATTTCCTACTTGCTTTACTTTGGGCCAAGTTCAAGGCCTCTTTGAGCATCCCCATGTGCCAATTCCCCTATGATAACTCATTTTCTATCTGTCAGTATCTGTGTGTCACCCTCTGAAACCTATCACAGTTCCCGAACCAGAAGCACATATAAAATGTTCCTTCACTATAGCCATCTCTGTGTTCTCTTCTGAAGTAACCAACTCTGGTTTGTTAGTCCCTGATAACATGTCTGTTGCTTTTGCTAGACCTAGACCTCTGAAGACAGTAACGATGTCCTTATATCAGCAATGGTTATTCACACTTCTCTTGCCAGTGCTGGGAGATGTTCAGAGGCTCAGGAGATAAATCAAACTTGGGTCCATGGATTGCATTCCCTTACATTGTTTCCCTGTATGCGTGAAGACCCCTGCCTTCCAAGAACAACTGTTTCAATTTTAAGGGAATGTCACGATTAGAAAGAAACCCTATACAATAAATTCTAAGGAAATTTTATAGCACTAAGTGCCTACCTCAAAAAACTGGAGGGATTGCATATTAATAACTTACTGATGTACCCAAAAGTCTTAGAAAAACAAGAACAAATAGCACCCAAAAAAGAGTAAATAGGAAGAGATAATAAAAGTCAGGGTTGAAATAGAAGTGAAAAAAAAAAAACAAACAACAAAGAAAAAGTAAAATTTAGATCTATTTTGTTGAAAATACAACCAATACTGGCAAGCCTTTAACCAAATTAACAAAATTATAGATGACAAGGAAACCAGACCTTCAAGGAACACTCTCTCTCTCTCTCTCTCTCTCTCTCTCTCTCTCTCTCTCTCCCCTCGCTCCCCCCCCCTTTCTCTCTTATGTTTGATGTTACAGGTTTCTAGCATCTAGGTCTAGGGTAGCAAAATTTCGCTGGTGAAACACTCCCTGGTTCCTGGTCCCTCAGTGAAATACACTTTCCATGTGCTTGAAAGTCAAATTTTGAGTACTACCTTCAACCTGTGCTGCGCAATTATTTTTTCCAGAAAGAGTCACCTTTGACAAAATTCCTGTCTTTTTTTTTTCAAGAAAAAAAAATGATCCTATAGAACGGATCCTATATCCTCAAGCATATGAAGTAAGTTCTCTAACATTGAGGTACAGCTGCAGTCCAAAGTTCCCTTTATTAATAAGTGCTTTGGTGAACTGTGTTTTAAAATATACTTTCCTAGATAATAATTGTGTTCTCTAGTTATTTATGTTGAATTTGGAGGAGCCTCTTTCCTTGTATATTTATTTTGGGGTTTTAGTGGCCTCGTTTTATCTATCTGTCCTTGGCTTCTTGAACCCACGAGGTAGTTCTTTCTGTAAACATATTCTGTGTGTTTTTACAATGAGAGCTACTGTTTACAAGAAGAAATGGGAAACATCATTTTTATTCTTGGGTTTCCCATTTGTTTAAGAGAGTCACAGAAATACTTTAGCTCTGTGCATTGACTCCCAAAACTCTCTATTCCATTTTTGTTCTTTTGACAATTTCAAATATGAGTACTATATTTACATCAATCTTCTGTTCCTTCTACCCTAGTGGTTCCACCCTTGATATTCTTTTTTCCCTAAAATTCATGGCCTACTGTAGGGCCTGGGTCTGCCCCCTGCTCCTGGGGTTACTTGAGGACAGTTTCTGGTCAGCCAGATACATTCTGTTTGTTTTTGTGCTTCCTCTCCCCTGCCTAGTGATTAGCAGGGGAGCATTGTTAACTCCATCCTAAGTGTGGCAATTTCTCACCTGCCTGAGGGGAATTCCTTGTGCAGCAGAGAGGTATTTAAGAATTTCCCCAAAGCTGAATAAGGCATTTGGCTGATCTCCTTTCTAATGACCCAGATCTCTGTGTGTTCTTTTCAGTCTCCAGGCCCTTGCCCGGCTCAGGTATGGTACAGTGGCACGTGAACTGTACCGAGAGGGTAACACAGAATCGGGTGTTGCAGCCTACATTCTCTAATCATAATTCTTTTTCTGTTTGTTTGTTTTGTTTTTGTATAGCTTTGGTGTCTATCCTGGAATTAACTCTTGTAGACAAGGCTGGCCTCAAACTCATATAGATCCACATGTCTGTGTCTCCCAAGTGCTCGGATTAAAAATGTGCACCACCACCTCCTGGCTTCTCTAATCATAATTCTTACATATATATGTGTGTAGGCTTATAAATATAACCTGCTGAGTTCATTTAATGTTGCTCATGTTTAGGAATGCTCTCTTGGGGTTGATTAACCTATCAGGTTTTGATCCTGGAGAAGACTGAGTCTCCTCTCTCAGAATCCATTAATTATCTCTAGCTTTTCTTCTAAGGTTAAATCCTCATGAGAATTCTTCCATACACATTGGCACATCAACACATGACATCACTTTTTAGGTCTTGTTTAGATGCCCATAGAATTGACACCTCCTGGATACAGCCCAGTGGTAAAGGACCAAGGCCCTGGATTTAATCCCCAGTACTGTAAAATAAATTTTTAATTAAAACTCTCCACAGTTATTTGATGGAAATTATAAAGTTGAATACAAATCAGAATAGGGGTTTCAGAAACTGTTGATTTTTTGCTTGTTTTTTATTCTTAGAATTTATTTTTAAAAAGCTGTTGCAATACTGGGACTTTAATTTTTGTTCCTTGCATATGCTAAGAGAGAACTTTCTAATTTTATACAGTGGAATTCAGAATTGAGCTGAGCTACCCTAAGGATAGGGTGAGAACTTGAGGTTTTCAGGGCAGAACGTATGTAAGGGGTAGAAAGCCTGATGGTGTTTGATGATAGTCTGTACACAAAAGGCAGAATATTTCCAGATGTGATATCTCCTGCTAACTGAATTCCAGAAGGTATTAAGCAGCCACACAATGGGATTTTCCAGGATATAATTATCTGGATGTTTGACTGGACAGGAGCAGATTGCTAAACTCCTGCCTATGTGTTTCTGTTATGTAGCACTTTGTACTCCACCCATCCGGGAGTGTCACTACTTGTAGGTATAAATAGCATGGGTATTTGAGGGTACAGCCACAGCTCCAAGTCCCAGATAATCACATGCGACTCTGTAAGAAACATGGTGATCAACATCTTCTGTAAGTATACTGCAGTTCAAAGAGACAAAGGTATTTAGCATCCCTCATTTACTGAAATTTATCTGCCT
>NW_004949194.1:822202-832247 GCF_000317375.1 Microtus ochrogaster
TATCTATCTATCTATCTAATATATCTATTATTTTATCTATCACCTACCTATCATTCTATCTATCTATCTCTCTATCTATCTACCTACCTACCTACCTACCTGTCTATTTATCTACCCTGTTATCTGAGACAGAGTCTCTTGCTATAGCCTTGGCTATCCTGGAACTTTTTATTTAGACCAGCTTGGCCTCCAATTAAGAGATCTTCTTACCTCAGCACCTCCCATACTGGGATTAAAGACATGAGCCACCTTGCCCAGCTATTCTGAATTTATGTAATCCTACCTCCCCTACTTTATTCTTGATTGCTCACCTCATCATCCTTGCTAGTATTTCTGACTATAGTTGAATGTCTACTGTTTTCAGAGCTCACTCTCTTCCCAGAACCTCCACACAAATTTCCTGACAACCTCAGACATTCCCAGGGTTAGTCTCAAAATGTCCTCTGAGTCTCTACAATCAACAAAAGATTCCCAGAGGCATGATTGGGTGGCCCTGATCATGGCCACCTGGGGGTTTCTCCAGCATCAGTCTCACTCTCTTTCTGCTTCTCATTTCTGTTCTGTGCTCAGTCTAAGAAGGAGTCAGTCACTTGTAAGACAAGGCACAGTGAGGATTGAGGAGATGGAACACTGAGGCTGGTCTGAAAGTCTTGGAGCACACCTTGCCATGATTCCTTTGTATATTAGCCCATTAATTGGTGAAATAGTGTCTGGGTGGGGAAGCAGAGCTACAGTCAGTGCTGTGAGGAGGATGCCATCCCTACCCTTGAGTGGTACTGATCTCTATAGCCCCAACTACGCATTCCAGCTGTGCTTCCAGCACTGTGGCCTGGAATCCTGGGCCTCTCAGAATCAGAGGGTCCTGAGGTTTATGGCACTAGGTATGAGGTCTGCACACAAGCGAGTGTCCTACTATAGTGCAGGCTTGAGAAGGAAGCAGGGACATAGCCTGACTGTGTTTGTCCCCTAAAATTCTTCTGCTAGGTAACCGTGTAGCAGCCCCTCTAGTGTGTTTGTCTCTCACTCACTTCCCTCACTCTCCTCTATCCCGTTTCTTACTACAGGAATGACACCTGAGTCACTCATGTTGAGATCTGATTTCATCTAGACTTTCTGACAATTGCTGATTATTGTTAAGGCTGTTTACATATGTGTGTGAGTGGTGTGTTGCATGCTTATGAGTTGTGTGGGTGTGAGTGTCCGTGAGAGTTCACACAGAAGTGAAAGCAAGATGCTGGGTGTCTTTCTCTGTCACCTTCCATCTTGTTGCCTTGAGACAAGATCTTTCACTGAACCTGAAGCTCACTGTTTTGATTACACTAGCTAGTCAACAAGCTCTTTAGATCCTCCTGTCTCTGTTCCCAATCCTGGAGTTATATGTGCTTAGAATCATGCCTGACTTTTTGCCTACAGGCTGGGGATTCAAATTCAGGTGTTCCTGCGTGTACAGCAAGCACTTGAATTCTCTCAGCCTTCTCTCTGTCATCTTCGCGTCAGATGCTTGCGGGTCCCCCAAATCTGATATGTGTTAGTAGACACTGATGTTTTTGACTACTGCAATGGTTTTGCATGTGTCCCCCACATGTGCATGTCATAAAATCTTAATTGGCAATGGCAGAGTTAGAGTGGCGCCTATAAGTTGTTTTAGAGTGGGGGACAGAGCTGTCCTAAATGAAGTGATGTCAGTGAGTGGAACGATGAGGAAGCTCCCATCCTCATCTAGCAGTTGCCTTGACAGTGTCTTAGATAGATTCAGGGTCCCTCTCATGCTCTTTCTTTCCAATTACCCACTAGACCTTCCTTCACAAGGAGCTAAAGAAACGCACAGTCTTTGCCAAAGGCTGCTGTGTGGTCTCTGAATTTCAGGGATCTATAGCAATGAGCAACAATTCACTGTCTGGTTGCTAAAAGTACCAGGCTTCAGTTTTTTCTGACAACAGAAAATCAAACACTTAGACTATTGATTGGTGTAAGAGGTTCTTTTGTCTTTGTGTTGCTTTCATTGGTTAATAAAGAAACTGCTTTGGGCCTGTTGATGGGGCAGAACTTAGGTAGGTGGGGGAAATTAAACTGAATGCTGGGAGGAAGAAGGCAGAGTCAAACAGATGCCATGGATCCACGGCCAGAGTAAGACATGCTGCCAAAGCCAGTAAGCCACAGATTAATAGAAATGGATTAAACTAAGATGTAAGAATTAGCCAATAAGAAGTTAGAGCTAATGCCCCAAGCAGTGCTGTAATTAATATAGTTTCTGTGTGATTACTTCGGTTCTGGGCAGCTAGGACAAACAAGTGGCCTCTTCCTCTCCTCCTACAATTGATATTCATATGTTCTTGCACTTCATGTCAGCCATTATGTGCCATTGCTGTGGATGGATCCTACCACCTCAGAGCACAGCAGAAACTGTAGAATTTCTGAACATCAATTAGCTTATCAACATGCCTCTATCTCAATTCCAGGGTCAACAAAATTCTGCTCTTTTTAAGTAATTTTAAGTGTGACTCTGGGACTGAAGAGATAATTCAATGTGTAAAATGCTTTCTGTGCATATATGAATGCTTGAGTTAAAATACCCAGAACCAATGCAAAGCCAGGCCTGGTAGCTGGAGTATAATCCTACTGCTCCCAAGAAAAGACCAAGGAGAATTTCCTAGAAGCTACAGATCTAGCAGCCTGGCATGCACAGCAGGGAACAAGAAATCCTGTCTCAAAAAAGGTGGGAAGTCAGGGCTAAAGCCAGAAAATATCCTCCCAACTCCACATGCCATCCCTGGCAGGCTTTCACACATAATGACACTTATGAATGGACACACAGAAAGGTTGTTTTCGTTTTGTTAATTTATCATGGTACTGTTGAGGTGGCTTAGTACATAAAAGTGATTGCCAGAAAGCCTTATGACCTGATTTCAATCGCTGAAACCCATGTAAAGTTGGTGAGAACTGACTCCACAATGTCCTCTGACTTCCTTGCATATTATCATTCTCACTTCCTCTCTCTCTCTCTCTCTCTCTCTCTCTCTCTCTCTCTCTCTCTCTCTCTCTCTCTCTCTCTCTCTCTCTCTCTCTCTCTCTCTCTCTGTCTCTCTCTCTTTCTCTCTGTGTGTGTATGTGTGTGTGCATGTGTGTGTATACGTGTGTATCATACACCGAAATAGCAGTAATAATAATAAATACTAAAGTAAGAACACTTTTCAAATAATTCTGCGGGACACCTTCAGAAAGCTGCTGACAAGCCAGGCAGTGGCGCACGCCTTTAATCCCAGAACTCGGGAGACAGAGGCAGGCAGATCTCTGTGAATTCGAGGCCAGCCTGGTCTACAGAATAAATTCCATGACAGGCACCAAAGCTACAGAGAAACCATGTCTCAAAAAACAAAAAACAAACAAAAAGCTGCTGACAGAATCTCCAATAGGAAAACACTCTCCCATCTCTCCCTCACCAAACACCAGCTGTTTCTTGATACCTAACCAAGCATCTCATTCTGGTGCTATCATGGTTTCCCTCTATATCCACTCCAGTCTGCCTTGAAACTTTCATCCTTGGTCAGTCTTCCGGGGTAGCAACTCCAGTCACAGAGCCACTTTTACTGTCTCTGCGGTCTCTCTGCCATCCACTACTCTGCAGCCTGATCAGAATCACAGCATCTAGAATCTTCTGGAAGGAAAGCCAAGCCAAGTCCCATCCTAATTGTTATTGTTATTGCAGTGATAATGCACCTCTGAACATCTGCTTCTCTGCTTAGTCCCCAGAATCTCCCTCCTAACCATTCAACTGGAATCTCCGAGTGTAATCTTTCTTCCCACTTGCAAACTTCCCATGTTCCTAGCATCATACATTCCTCATGTGTCAGCCCAGACCCCCGAAACACATTCAGAGTCAGTCTCAAACTCCAATCTGAGTTGTCACCAGCCACCAGAGGGTCAAAGAAGTGACCTTGTGTGCCCATTCCATGACTCTTTCTCTCTCATGTTTCTCAGGCGTCTCCTTACTATAGCATCCCTGTTTCTAAATGAAGCTGCAGGAGCTCAAACATTCCAAACTCCCTCAAATGTTGGTTTATGGCTGTGCCAGGAAGTACCAAGATGTGGAGACAGGATCTACAACCCCTCGGAGGGATGTTGTGTGGATGACGCCATCCTGTCCTTTAATCAGACCCGCAAATGTGGCAGCAGTGACTGTCCCTACTGGCCCTGCTTTGAGCTCTGCTGTCCTGAGTCCTTTAGTCTCCAGAAGAAATTTATTATCAAGCTGAAACTTCAGGGGGAGAGATCCCATTGCAATTCATCCCCTATCTCTGGGGACTGTGGTAGGTAAGTGGCCTCTTCCTGTCTGTGTGTAGGGTTGTATATGGGAATAGGGAAGAGACAGTGTACCCTCCCCTCTATGGAAACCTTTATCCCCTATCCTTATCGCTAACAAACCCTCAAGCTGTTTTGTTCATTCACTTCTCTGATTCTTCACTTGGGGTCTCTCCTTTGCAGCAGAAAGACACTTTCATGGAGAAGATATTCAAGAAAACAACCTTTCTCTTAGGCAACAAAGTGATACCCAGGTAGGCTTCAGGGTCTGTGCAATCACTATGTGAGATGTTGGTTGACTGTTGGGCTACAAACAGGACATTTGTGCCTCCCCCTCTCAAGCCCAGGAAACATTCTGAAGATACTGGGCTGTGGGCAATCTCAGTCTGAATTCAGCTACCTGGGTACAGCTGGGCCTGTCAAGAGCCAACCATGGGTACTGATAAGCTCATTGGGCCTCCTATCTTCCTACTGAATTAGTTACTGGTGGAATACGGGGAAGGGAGATTCATTGTCTTTCGCGTACCCAGTGGTGTACCACCAGGTTCCAGCAGGTGGTTCCAAACCTGTGGCCATGCAGAGTCCTGGTTATAATCAGTGGGTCATAATAACACTTATTAACCCTTTGATGGCTGCTAGCCTGAGAGTCCCTCTTGTTATTGGCAATGGTACCCTGAGACCAGGCACTGCTAACTATGTATGAATGACTGTGGGGTTATCCACGGGGGCATAAGCAATAGGCTGTGGCCTTAGAAATGCCCCTGCCCTCACACACTGAAATTTTGACTGATTTGAACTTGTCCAGGTCTGTGCAGACAATCACGGTTGCTGTGTCATGTCCAGGAGACAGCTCTCTTTTCATGACTCTCCTCCCTTGGCTCTCCTCCCTTGGCTCTTAAACTCTTTCTACCCACTCTTCTAGCATGTTCCTTGAGTCTTGGTTAGGGAGGTTGACACAGATGTTCCATCCACATCTGGGGACTCACAGTCGCTTATCCTCAGCACTTTGACCAGTTATGAGTCTCTGTATCAATCATTGCCTACCGCAAAAGAAGCTTCTCTAACAAAGGTTGAGAGTACACGTGTATGAAAATAAATATGAATATTAAAAAAAGTAATATGAGAGATGGCTCGGTACTTAGGAGAACCCATTGCCCTTCCAGAGAACCTGAGGTCCATCACCAGAATACATATGATAGGTAACAGCTATCTGTAACTACAGTCCTAAGATGCCCTCTTCTGGCCTCTACAGGCACTGCAAATAACAGTGCCCTGACATATATGAAGGCAAAACACTCACATATGTAAAAAAGAAGATTAAAAAATAAGAAAACAAAACAAGGTCATGTGACAACATGACCATTGAGCAAAATAGCACCAGAAGGGGACACACACATACACGCACACCCTGAAGCCATGATTGACAGGCCTTTGTGTTTCTTGTTATTATTATTTTTAAGCCAGTGCACAGTGCAATCAGTATCATTTATGCATTTTCTTTTTTTTTTTTTTTTAGTTTTGAGACAGTATTTCTCTGTGTGACAGTCCTAGTTCTTCTGGAAATTGCTTTGTAGACAAGGCTGGCCTCAAATTCACAGAAATCTGCCTGCCCGTTGTCTCCCAAGTGCTGAGATTAAAGGCAAGCACCATCATCACCCAGCCATTTAGGCATTTTCAAAGTGGTTTTCACTAGGTTCCTTGCTCTCTCATCTCCATCCTCTGCTCCCAGATTACCCTTGTGTCCTCATACTCTCTTATGTGTCGTCTGGTCTCTTGTGTCTCCAGCTACAGTTTTAAGGATCTCAACTCTGAATCGTCTTCCCTGGACAGTTTTCAATACCTGGTTTCTTCCAATCAACACTGATTCCTGAATGTCCCTATTGGAAGGATGGGCACGTGAGGCAATGGATTGAAGAGACATTATGCGTGTGTTTTGTTATGGTGCTCATTTGAACATAGTTTACTTAAACATGTATTAGAATGTTTCTTCATAACTTTCTAAAATTAACATGTGTTGATGCAATTAAAAGATGATAATATATCCAATCCAGAGCCCATTAGAGCACAGAGAAGGCAACTATATGTGAGCCAGGCCTGATGCCTTCAGAGAAATATAGGCAGTGGGTGCTACATAATCATGTCCTCCAAACACTCTGGTTGCTCTGGAGAGTCCAGAATTGAACAAAGATCACATATCTGTCTAGGAAAAGAAGATCAACAAGATCCCGAAGGCCTTCTCTAGATTATAGAAGCAGCATGCTACTGCTGAGAGAAGAGACTCTCAGGCCAGGTGAACTGCGTGCATGTCCTGCAGTAAAGCTGCAGGGATACAGTTCCAGTGGGTAGTCATCCATGCTGGGCTCGGGTTTTAGAAATGCAGCTGCCTTTGAGACCTCCCTGACCCTTTTAGTAGCCCCTCACTCATACTCACATAAGGAACCCAAATAAACTCATTGGATGAAAAGTTGGACTGTCATTGAAATATTGGTGTAACCTATTAGTTCCTTATCAGAGGTGAATAGATATTGCATCACCATAGGAAAAGTGGCACACAATAGCAGGGTCCCTAATCTCTGGCATCTCAGAAGCAGCAGAATGTGTCTATTGCCTAATTTGTGACACAGTATTTTGTTATGGAAATTCAAGCTCACTGATACAGTGTCTTAGTAACTGCTGTGTAGAATGAGAGAAGGCTTACATGACTATAGTAGGGATCAGCAGTCACCTACAGAGGCCCAGGTGGAGGGACCTTTGCTCATTTGGATTTGGTTTTGTCCATGTGCAGACACAGCCATGGAGTGGTCTGGTACTTGTCTGTATGTATCAGTCACAGAGTAGACTGATACAGATGGTTGTGGGCATCAAGCCTTGAGGGAAGGCCAGATCAGTTCCTGATGTCAAGAGACGAGCTCTGTTTCTCACTTTCAAATTAGTTGTAAGTGGCAATGATGGATCTCAGTACACTCATAACAATGGCCACAAATGTCAGGTAGAGCTTGGTTCTAGGAGATTGATAAATGCTAGGTATATCTCGTGTCCAAGGTCAACCGCACAGACAGAAGTGGCAAAATGCTTTCTGTGTTCTGACTCACTAATGAAAACCAAAACTTTTATCTCCTGTGTCAATATAAAATAATGACTGAGGGCTGTTGAGGTGGCTCAGTGGGTAAAGGTCCTTGCTGCCAAACTGGACGACCTGAGTTCAGTTTCCAGGATCCACATGGTGGAAGGAGAGAACTGACACCCACACACATATGCCCACATACTTACCCTGACATACAAGTAAATAAATATTTTTTTTTAATTGATGATGATTCTGCCCTTCAAGAAATAAATATCAGTGAGTATATATTATATTTGTCTTTCTGGGTCTGGGTTACCTCACTTAATATATTTTCTATATTTATCCATTCACCCACAAATTCCAAGATGTCATTATTTTTTTCTGCTGTGTAGTACTCTATTATGTAAATGTGCCTCATTTTCCTTATCCATTCTTTGATATAAGGGCATTTAGGTAGTTTCCATGTTCTGGCTATGACAAATTATGCTGCTATGAACATAGTTGAGTACATGTACTTATGGTATAATTGAGCATCCTTTGGGTATTTACCCAAAAGCAGTATTACTGGGTTTTATGGTAGATTGCTCCCTAATTTTCTGAAAAATAGCCATAATGATATCCAAAGTAACTGTACCAGTTTGCACTCCCACAGAAAATGGACGAGTGTTCCCTTTACCCCACATCTTCTCCAGCATAAGTTGTCATCAGTGTTTTTGATCTTGGCCATTCTTACAGATATAAGATGGAATTTTAGAGTTGTTTTGATTTTCATTTCTCTGATGGCTAAGGATATTGAGCATTTCCTTAAGAATATGTACTCATTCAAAAGTGGATTTTTGACATAAAGAAAAAAAAACAGCCTACAATTCACAGTCCCAGAGAACCTAGACAACAAAGAGGACCCTAAGAGAGATATTCATGAATCTAATTTACATGGGAAGTAAAAAAAAGACAAGATCTCCTTAGTAATTTGGGAGCCTGGGGATCATGGGAGAGGGTAGAAGTAGAGGGGAGAGAAAGGGAGGGGGGCAGAGAAAAATATACAGCTCAATAACTACAATTTTTTTAAAAAATAGATAAATGTCTTTACTGGGAGGTGGACATGAGTAACTGTGGCTCCGGAGCTTTGATTCTAGTTATGGTGATAATGTGCTCTGCACTAAAAAGGCTACATGAATAACCATGGCCTCAATACTCTAGTGGACCCACTTTCACTTCCACCATGCTTTTGGCAAAGGAGCCCAGCTGGGTGCTTGGAAACAACTAGAACCAGGGCTGGAGAACTGAACCATCATGTGGAAGACACAATGGGCAAGGGAAGGGGAGCCCTTGCAGGGACTAACCCTTCCCTGTGACTCACCAAGAGGTTTCATTACAGCATGAGATGACCCAATCCACAGAGATATTATCTTCATTGTAATTGGTGAGATTCTGGGCCAGTCACACTGCTACTCTCTAATCTGTCCTACATTAACTTGTGTCTAATGGCAATCATATTGTTTATTAGAAATGAAAGCAAATTCTGATATTTCCAAACCACTACCTGTATAACATGGTTATCTCTGCTGACACAAACTGTGGGACACCCTACTGGAGCACCCTACCTTGCTGGTACCTAGAAGGGAGCAGGAAAAAGAGTCCTAAGCTGAAGGAAGGTGTTCCACTCCCTCTTCCTATGGAGCACAAGTGTGGTCCTTCCTGCTCCATCACTAAGGAACTGTGGCCTTCCAACTACTCCTTGCTTCCACAGTCTTACCCACATGTCTCCTCCTCACAGCAGGACACAGGGAAGTTCCACATAGAGTCCTGTTAAGACTGACTTCCTTGGAACCCAAGGTACACATAATATCTTTTAGCAAGGCACCTGAGACTGTCCCCTGTGACATCTTAGAGTTTCCCCTTATTTGCTAGACTTTTGTATCTTGTCACTGCTCTCAGATCTGATCTGTTTCTTGCTATCACACTAGCTGACTTGGGTAATGCCACTCGGAGGACTCGACACAGACAAAAAAAATAAATGTCGTGGGAGACATGAGAGTGACTGGTTACCTCTTAGGTCTCACTTTATGTATAAAGTCATCAGTATTGGACCTAAACCACAAGGTTTCACTAAAACACTTCTCCTATGACATGCATTTATCTGTCTTCTTCACTTAATGCTAGGATATAAATGACACATACTTTGCAAAAGGACCTCATTGGAATCTTAAACTGTCTCCCTGAATGGAGAAACAGGCTAAACCAAAGGACACATAGAAGGAACAGGTTCTGCTGGGATAGACACACACTGTCAATCAACCCAGAATTCACCCATTATCTCAGCTCAGCATTACATGCTGCCCTTCTTGTCACTCCTCCTCTTTAGCCTCCTGGATTCTAGAATAACAGAACCACAAATGAACAAACTACCATAGAACCGAAGTAATCAACGGTGAAGAGCCAGATTGTCTTCCTCAAATGTTAGTGGGACTCTTAGGGTCAGAGACTGGCAACTCTGGCATTCCTAACAAGCCAGGCTTCACCACCATCCTCAATAATACAATTAAAGACACAATTAGCAATGGAAAGCATGTTGTTCAGTGCAGTTGCATTGGGAAGAACAAAGAGGTACCCCCTCCCTCCCTTCTCCTCTTCTCTCTCTCTCTCTCTCTCTCTCTCTCTCTCTCTCTCTCTCTCTCTCTC
>NW_004949194.1:832347-842457 GCF_000317375.1 Microtus ochrogaster
CACACACACACACACACACACACACACACACACACACAATCTTCAGAGTCCTAATGAGGAACCTAAGTTTAAATAGAAGGCCACAACTGTTCAGATCTGAGCTGCCCTGGGTCAAGGGTTTCACTCTTTCATGTAAAGTGGTCTCCCAAGTTGTCAGAATTGTGTGAAATCTCTTCAGGAAACAAGTTCCTCCCCATTGGTACCACGATCGGATCTTTTTCACTCTCCCAGGATGAAATCCTTTGGAAAATTCTAATTTATTGGTAATAATTATTTCAATAGTCTGAGAGCCAAAGAAAAGGCATGAGTTTCTTTATAGTCTGCCTTATTCATTTTTTAAAGTTCTTTCATTTAAAAGAGGAATATGCTCTTAAATGGACTTCTAATGACATTCATATTATTGCAAAATAAAGAACTATTTATAAATTATCACCCATAAGAACTTCACAATAAAAAATAGTTCTCAGAGAGTATCTTGCTAAAAGGGTGAATCTGTAAAATCACACACTTGCCCTTAACTGGGTGCTTCACAGGATGGACAAATAGAAACACTACTGACTTTTGTTGTCCTAACATCATCGTCTCCATAGAAGGTGCCCAAATCCACTGCTGAGAAGACAAGGCACAGTTGAAAATACCTCCAGAGAAATTTCCAGTCTTGCCTTAGGAACCTTATACCTAGAATCTTAACCTATTGGTCAAGAAAAAAAAAAACTATTGATTTTTTTTCAACTCCTCATATCCTTCCATGCTACTTGATAGAGACTTTTATAAACCAGGCTGCCACATATTCCACATTGGACAGACTCAAGGACTCCCTCCAATTTTGTCTAAGTACCCTACTGCAAACTTTATGTCCCAGGAATTTTGTTCTCAATACGGAAATAGGATTTACTCTGGGATATATTTATGCCAATTCCATGAAAAACCTTTTGTAATGCAGTCCCAGTGTCTTAAAATAATGGAAACAAACAACAAGAAAACAGTAAAAACAAAAAGGTTATCACTCCTATAATTGTATCCCTCCAGAAAAACGGGGCCCCAACATTTTTTCATTTATTTTACATCCTTACCAAAGTTTCCCCTCCCTCCTCTCCTTCCTTTTCTTCCCCAGTCCTACCTCCCCTTTGCCCACCCCCCATCCACTCTTCTGTTTCTGTTTAGAAAGGGGGCAGGCCTCCCATAGGAGTCAGCAAAGTATGATGTATCAAGTTATACTAATTAAAATATGTTGAAAAGACTGATGAATTTTCTAGAAAATAATTCAGTACCTTTATGCTGTTATGCCACACCGATTTCCTTTGTATTCAGGCATTCCTCGTGCATTTACAATGCTAAATAACACACTATATATATGGTCATTATACAGATAATGTGTGGGCCACTATAGTGATCTGTCTTCCTTCCGATTCACCTCTGCAGCCAATATTACTTGTTTTCATACGCTGGTGTCTCCCATCCACCCAGAAAGACTCCTGAAGTGTTTTCTAACAGACCTCTGAGTTCTCTAAGATACACTTAACTACATTGAGTTTCCTAGCTTCAATATCCACATCAGACTTATAGTTTTGAGAGTTTTAAATTCTGGATATGTTCACTATTCACCATGTTTCTGTCAATCCAGAAAGATCTTGGCAAGCCATGAACATTTCAGTGAAAACATGATACATTCATCACCCCAGCCATGAGACTACATGTAGTTTAATAAAAGTATCTAAATTAAAATCTTTCAAGTCTATTCTCTGTGGCAGATACTCACCTACTTTTGATCATAGTGCCTTGAAGCATTATTATTTTTTGATTACTTTTTCTAAAAGACTTACAATTCTTCTCTGTTATTCTGTATGGCTGGTTCTGAAAATAATACTTAAGGTCTCATGCATGCTAGGTAGACGCTCTACCACTGACCACCATCTTAATATATGCTGCTTTAAATTCTGTCACAACGAAGATTTACAAATACTTTCTTATTGAAATACCTATTTTGACCAGAATTACTCTAATAGGATACAAATCATATGAAGTATTTGCAATCAATAGAATTTAAAATGGGGAATTGTTTACATAGTAGAGGGGAAAACCACACATAGACAGATTGATAACAATGGCAATTCATAGCAACTCCTTTATAGGGAAGGGAAGGGGAAAAGGGATGTTCAGAACTCAGGAGAGGCTCACTAATGAAGAGTAGAACAGAAGAGAGGTTGCTATGGCCCGGGTCTGGGTCTGAGGAGATAGAGTTTCATCTGCTACTAAATGTACTGACCATGGCAGGGTTAAGACAAGAGAAATGTACATTTTTGCTCCCTGAAAATTCCAAAATTTTGCTAATACCCCCACTTTGCTTAATAAAACCCAAAGACACCTGATATTGAAAACAGAGAAATATCTAGTATGAGTAATTTAACCAATTATGGACAAGAAATTAGAAAAGAGCGGTATGATCACGACCTCTTCCCTCCTCCCACCTCAGCCACACACTTGCTCACTCAAGTGTCCAGATCCCATGTACCACATATAAATATAAAGGTACTCACTCAGAATGCCTTTGCGAAGTATAGCTTCTTTACTGAACTGGATCCAATTTTATTCCATTAAAACTGGAGTTTATGATTATTCTAGAAGTTGCCTAAAATAAAAGAGCTACACTCAACTGCAAACTGAATCTCCACCCTGATTCAGCTGAAAGAACCTATCTTTATTGCCACTGTAGATTGGCATCAGACAAAAATCTAAACTACAATCATCACGAACCCAGCAGATAGTTGGCTACTGAGCAAAAACAACAACAGTGATAAAGATCTTCCTACCACCTCCAGGCAGCCCTCATTTCCTTATCGTAGAGGTGTTCCAGGAATCATAGTAGCCAGACTTTCAATCCACTGTGTTTCTGTAGCTCTGCCAATCCAGAGCTCTGTGAAAAGATCAAGAGTTGCAAATTAGGCTTTAAGAAAGGAAGCCCTAGACAGCTGTGATCATGCCACTGTTGACTCGCATTCAAGCTCACTGGTCTAAGTCACTAATTGCATTCTTTCCCATCCATGTTGGTGGGACTGGGGAGATAAACGTGCTCTGTTCTTCCTCCAGAACTCCCTATAATCCCCCACCCTTGTCCTACCTAGATTGAACGGAGCCCACACTCAGATGAGATGGAACCTGGGAAGCACACTCCCTATGTAAACAGTAGTGGGTGGGAAATAAGATTGCTGAGAAAGCTCCTCCCACCCATCCCAACCAGCAGCCTGTTTTACTTCAGAGATCATGGAGGCCCAATTATCCATAAGTGTACTTAAAAAGATTGAATGAAAGCATTGTAAATAACAGAGAAAATAAGATATTTCCAAGGCTAGGAAAGGAGGTGTGCACTTCCGTGGTCCACATGCCTCTCAGCACTACTGTCTTCCAAGATCCTTCTATGATAGATCATTAAGCCTTATATATAGCATTCAATTTTTTTCTATTCTAAGTCATAAACTTAACCATTTTCCTCCAAAAACCAACATGGCCAGGCCTATCACAGCAATACCCCACATCAGGTACCAATACTATCTTTGTCACTTTATTATTGCTATGAAGAGATACCATAACCAACACAACTTAAAAAAGAAAGGTTATTGGGGGCTTGCTTACAGTTTTAGAGAGAGTTCATGACCATTATGGAGGAGAGAATTGTGGAAGGTAGGCATGGCATTGGATAAGTAGCTGAGAGCTTATCCTGGATCACAGGCACAAGGCAAGAGAGAGCTATTTTAGCATGGTGCTGGCATTTGAACCAGAGACATCTCCTCCATCAAAGTCACACTACCAATCTTTGTCAAAATGTTCCAAGTACTTGGGACCAAGCATTCAAATTTATAAACTGCCATTTTCATCCAAACAATCACACTTGGTGTGCCTGTTCCCTTCACTGACTCAAACTTTGTCTCAGATTCTATACCTACATGTGTGTGTAGACATGCTCAGCATTTGAGAAATGTTTTGTTCAAATCTATATTACATGGTTAACTTGAACTAGATATTCATCCATTCTCTGTATTCATCTTGAAGGCTAAACATACTGTCTTAGGGTTTCCATTGCTGTGAAAAAAAAAAAAAAAAAAAAAAAACACCATGATCCTGGAAACTCCTGTAAAGGAAAGCACTTCATTGAGGCAAGCTTACAGTTTCAGAGGTTTAGTCCATTATCATCATGGCGGTGTGTAGGCAAACATGGTGCTGGAGAAGGATCTGGAGGTTCTAAATCTTGATCCACAGGCAGCAAAAGCACCTATGTGTCACACTGAGCGTAACTTGACCAAAGGAGACATCAAAACCCAAGCCCACAGTGACACACTTCCTCCAAAAAGGCCATACCTGCTCCAACAATGCCACCTTTCCCAATAGGGCCACTCCATATGGGTCCATTTTCTTTCAAATCACCACATGTAGCAACTGGCTGTCATGACCGAAAGAGTCCCATGAACCAGAACTGAGTTCATGGAAGACCTCTATCTATTTTCGAGAAGTATGTGTCTATCCATCCCCTTCAGTAACCTTCCCCCTCTATCTCTTTATCCCCATCCTATATTGGTTAACCTCTCAACTCCTTGAAGTTGAGAATTCAGTTTGTGATCACAGCTCCTTCACCTCCATTCTTCAACCACTCAACAAATTTTGTCTTTTCTTCAACACTCCTCCCCAAAGATCAGTTTTCTCAAGTTCTTGAAAATCTGCTTTCCATAATACAGCAAAAAGAATCAAAGGAAATGCTTCAGGGAGAAAGCAGGAAAGCATTAGATAGTAAATCAGTCTGATATTGGGAAAGAAAAATGGTGGAAAGGCTAGTACTGCTGTAAGTTTAAATTTGAATGTGTTTAAAGGAAATTCACAAAAATTAATAATCAGCACACAACAATGAACATGCAACATTTAAAAGTAGAGATGTCTCCCACTAACAGATATCTCTCTCCTGAAAGACAATGTGATCTCTCTGGGCACACACACACACACACACACACACACACACACACACACACACACGGGGCAAGATGTTGAGACACACTAGAAAACTGGAAAATTAATGAAAAAAATTGAAATGAAGAAAACAAGGATTGGAGAGAAAGCTCAGAGTTTAAGAGTGCTGGCTGTTCTTATGGAAGACCTGGGTTCAATTCCCAGCACATGCATAGGTACTCACAACCACCTGTAAATTCAGTCCCAGTAGATCTAACATTCTCTTCTTACCTCTTCAGACCCTAGGCATGCATTGACATACATGCAGGCAAAACATTTATATGCAAAAGGAAGATAAACAGACCTTTGGGAGAAGGAGGTATATATATTCTGTTTAGGATCAGTCACTCCACAGTCACTTACACTAGGTGGTGTAACCAGTTGTTAGTCTGTCTCAAACTCGGTTCACTACATAAAGAAACTCCTTTGATGAGGGGCCAGATTTGTATCAACTGAGAGTGGAAAAGGTAAGTGTTTAGAAAACAGTTTGATGCTGTGTCCATAGCAAAATGTAAGATGTTCCTGCCCAGAGCCTAAGGCCTCCTCAGCAATGGGTGTTTTCATCCAAGATATAACTACACTGTATACATGTATGAACTTCTCAAAGAACGAATTGAAAATATATTAATACAAAGCTAACCCGTTCTGAACAAGGAATCCATCATGAGTCATCCATTCTGAGAACTGAAGTAAGAAACTGTGCTCCTGGCTAGGCAGCAGCAGGTCTCAAAAGGCAGATCGTGGCTCCTCGAGACAATTCCAGTGGCTCATCGTGTTTCATTTTATTATGTGAATTCCATGGGTTTTGCTTGCTTAGTTTTAACTATCGCGTTTCATTTTATTATGTGAATTCCATGGGTTTTGCTTGCTTAGTTTTAACCATCGCATTTCATTTTATTATGTGAATTCCATGGGTTTTGCTTGCTTAGTTTTAACTTTCTGTTCTTTTTAAATTAAATTTTGAGAGCTTCATATATTTTAATCATACTCACCCCATATTCCAACTCCTTCTGGATCCACCTCCCATCCCTACCTATCAAATTTTGCGTCCTGTTTTTAAAAAGCAGTCAAGTCCAGTCCACATCACATTCTTGGATATAAGGCCATCCACTGGAGTGAGGTCCACTTACTAGGAGATGTGCCTTTAAATGAAACTGGCTCTCCCTTTCCCATCAGCTATCAATTGTCTATAGCTCCTCCCCGAGGGATGTGATGTCACGCCCACATCCCCTCTCCATGTTGTGATGTTGTCTGCTTGGAGCTTGTGCAGAGCTTGTTTGCTTTGTTTCTTTTAGATAGAGAGGTCCCAAGTCTCCTTTGAAAGGAAGTTACCAGGTTCCCCTGCCTCCTGCCCCTCCCCAACTTTGCACTCAGTCTTACAAACTTTCTTTGTGACATTTAGAGAAAGTTCCAAGATCACTACTGTACTTATCAAGCTCATTGGAGTGGCCATAATGTGATCTTGTCAAAAAACAAACAAACAACAACAAAAAAAAAAAAAAACAGGTCAATCATGTGCTCTGATGAAGGGAGTTTGGAGTTTTAGAGACTCAGGCATCCACTGGCTACATCAGCATGCCAGGAATTTGCAAACACACTCTGAGTACTGGGGACTTGCAACTCTTCATCCAATTGATTTACATTAACACTCAGGGACCATGTTCTATTGCAATGCCTTGTACCCAAGATCATAGGTGCAACATAAACTGGAATTGACTTATTTTTATAGAGTTGGGTGGGTAGGGATGGGGCTTGAGTCTGAAGAAAATGGGAGGAGAGGATGAATATGATCAAAATGCATTGTACAGAATATTCAAAGAACTAATAAGCTGGAAAATATATATGAGGTTATATAACCTGTCCAGTTTCTTTTGTTTGGTATAATATCTTCAATATTTATCATGTTGGAACAAAACCAGAATGTCTTTCCTTCTTCTGGGTGAATAATATTCTGCATACAGATTGACAACATTTCACTCCACAGTCCTTCTATTGATGGACATTTGGGTCTCTTCCACTTGGCGCTATTATAAATAATACCACTATTGGCATCAATATCTAAGTATCTGTTGAGTTTTTTTCAGTTGTGTTTGCCATATGTCTATGGTTGCATATAATATTATATGGTTGTCATAAAATAACTCTGAGGAGATGCTTTCAGCAGCAACTGAGCACCGTTACAGTCCCAGCAGCAGTGCACAGAGCATTCAAATCCAACAACACTCTTCAATTGATTTTTTTTTTTTGTCATAACCATTCTAGTTCAGTGTGAACTCCTTGAAGTTTTGCTTTCCCTGGAATCAGTAGGTTGTGTGGTTTTTTTCCTCAGGTTTTTTTTTTATCACTTTTGTATATTCATTGTATAAATATCCATTTGAATCTTCATTTAATTTTCTATTAGGCTGCTTGTTTATTTTAGGAGCCATTTCTGGGGTATTAATTTCTTACGTGATTTTTTTTTCTTTGAGATAGGGCCTCACTATGTAGCCCTGGCTGAACTAGAACTCGCTGTGTAAACTAGTCTAACCTCCTCCAACTCACAGAAATTGATCTGCTGAGATTAAAGAGTGGCCATTGCGCCAGAATCTGATTTGATCTTTAATTTGTAAGTATCTTTTTCCATTTTATGGATTATCTTTCCAAACACATGTTTTATATCACGTGAACATGGGGTCCAAGGCACATGTCTATACACCTATCAGAATATTTATCGTCTTTGCCATGCAAACATAAACCACTCTACCTAAATGGTATTTTGAGCCGCATTCCAGAACTTGTCGCTAGATGGCAATAGTGCACCAATCAGAGAATGCAGTGACATCATGAAGGCAACTACAAAAGCATACAACAGCAACGGGACTTTGGCGAAAGTTTTTAATATCGCTTAATTGCCGTCGCTATTCAGTTTTGACGTGGCTGTTTAGGGGCTGTTGCTGCTGGGCAGCTGAAGGCTCCAGCTGCTGCTTCGCTCCTCCCATCTCTCCACCTTTGAGGCCTGAGACCACAACCCACTCCTCACTGAGCCACATTCTTGTCTAAGCTAAGCCCTGCTTGTGAGGCAAGAAGGCAGAAGCAACCTGAACCCAGTCACCCAGGGTTCTCAGGCTCCCTGTCGCCTGACACTCGCTGCCAAACTCTTCACTCCTCGCCTGCACAGTGCAGAGCTGTGGACAGAACCTTCTAGAGTGATGGACTGGACAGGGGACTGAAATGTGAACCTTGCCACCACAGTTCCACTTGGGAGGTTCAGCCTCTGTGTCTCTGATGCTACAGGCAAGTAGAGGGTTCCAGTCGCAGCGGAATGTGTCCATAATGTCCTGCAAGATCAGTAATGATAGCCAAGAAAGAAGAGCCTGGCTGTCTTCTGTCACCCTCCTGTGTCCCAGAGCTGAAGGAATGGAAAGGTAGAATAGGAACCGCTCTCTTTTTGTTGTTCAAGTACAAATGATAAACTTTGTAGTCACTGGCAAACCTCCTAAGAAAACACTCATGGTGCTCAGCTGCCAGGCCTCAGGAAAGCCAAGGAGCCTTGTGTGCAGGAGCCAGAACCCAGCAGGCCTGGACGGGGCTGCTACAGGACACCCAGAACTCATTTCCCAGGAACTAAATTAGTCATTCCCTGGGCAAATACTCTGGGCAGTTAACTCACCCACAACCCTGTCTGTATCAGACATGATCCTGTATAAATCTTGAACCTTCTTATTTAGTCTATATAGGTCTGCGCACTGCAGCATGATTTTTCTTAAGAGCTGCTGCCCACTTACCATGAACACATACCATGTTTGTCTTTCAGCCTGGGTTACCACCCTTAGGAGATCTTTTCTACTTCCATCCATTTGCCTACAAGTGTCATGTTGTCGTTATTTCTAATAACTGAGTAATACTCCATTGTGTAAATGTACCACAGTAGAGGGACATCTAGGGTGTTTCCTGTTTCTGTCTATTGTTGGAACATGAGGGCCTGCTTGTTGGGGTTTCTGTACTGTCCGTACACAAAGAAAATCACACAGAGGTCTACATAAGTTATAAACTGATTGGCCCATTAGCTCAGGTTTCTTATTAACTCTTGTAATTTATATTAACCCATTTTTCTTATCTATGTTAGCCACATGGCTCGGCACCTTTCTCAGCAGGGCAGATCACTTCTTTCTTCTTCCACGTTTGGACAGGACTGGGGAGGAATAGGCTTCTTCCTTCCCAGAATTCTCCTATTCTCATTGCCCCACCTCTACTTCCTGTCTGTTTGTCCCACCTATACTTCCTGCCTGACTACTGGCCAATCAGCATTTATTTAAAACATAATTGACAGAATACAGAATTGTCCCACACCATATTGTAGTGACATTTCATTTGTATTTTAATAAATGAAGTTTGCCTAAAGTTCAGGGAGTTAAACAGCTTCACCGATCAGCCTTACAGAACAGGCAGTGGTAACACACACTTTTTATCCCAGTAGTCCCACCAGTTTACCATAGAAACTGGGCGGTAGTGTTGCACACCTTTAGCCCCAACACTAAAGAGTGCTAAAGACAATTCTCACACATATTCTCATTCTGAGGCTTCCTGAAGGCAGGATGGCCATTTTAGGCTGAGGTAGAGGTAAGAGCCAGTGGTTGGCTGTTTTGCTTTTCTGACCTTCAGAATGAACTGTAATCTCTGAGGTTTTATTAATCATGCAACATTTGGCACACAATGTTTGGGGTACAAATTCACAATAAACAATAATTGATTTCTTGAAACATTTTAGCCACCAGCACAGGTAAAAGCCAGACCCAAACCTAGCCACCTGGGTCCAAGAGAAAAACTAGCACTCCCAATTCCCATCTGCCCCAGGTTAGTTTGCTCTACTGCCCAATCTGTCTATCTGTGGCTTGCTGCCAGATCTGCCATGCTTGCAGCTTCCAATGACTCCCCCAACCTGTGGTGTAGTGAGGAGCTGCGGGCTGCATCCTGCCACCCAGCTCCTGCACGGCTAGCTTTACACCTGAAATAACAGCACACAAATTGTATTCATTTAAACACTGCTTGGCCCATTATCTGTAGCCTCTTATTGGCTAGCTCTTACATATTGATCTAACCCATTTCTATTATTCTATGTAGCCCACAAGCCGGCTTACC
>NW_004949194.1:845057-857547 GCF_000317375.1 Microtus ochrogaster
AACCTGCATCTGCCTGGAGTGGGGGAACCATGGCGACTCCTTGACTCAGCTTCTTTCTCCCAGCCCTCTGTTCTATTTACTCCACCCACTTAAGGGTTGGCCTATCAAGGGGCCTAGGCAGTTTCTTTATTAATAAGAAATCACTCCTACATCAGCCAAGAATGAGAAACTTTTAGAAATGACAGACTTTACAGACTAGTAATGAGAAGTTGACTGAAAGGATTAATACCATTGAAAAGGATAACCACAATTTTACAGGCAAAATTTATTCCATGTCAATGAGTTATGACACCTTACAGAATGGTGCTGAGGTATTATCTAAAAGGATACATGCTGTTGAAACTGACAATCAAAATCTGTTTAAAAGTTATGACAAGCTAGCCAATACACCATTCCCCCTGGATGGCAATCCACATGCCATCCAAATAATCTCTAAAGATGACAAGATATCAGTGATGGAAAATCTTAAAGACTTGGAATCATATATGTGCATGATGAGAATCAGAAATTGATTTATTTGATGAAGTCATTAGAAATATTCACATGTCAAGAAATTCAGACTCTGCAAATAACAGTGATATATAGATTTGAAACCTTTGAAGAACTTGTCAGAACTGATAAGCAAGGAGATGAGGTACAGACAAAAAAACAATAATAAAGACTTAACATCGTCAGTACCTCTCAGAGACAGAGATGACTTACCAAGAGTTTTAGCTCCTTATCCTATTACTATTTCTGAAAAGCCAGCAAATAGTACCCAAAAGGATATATAGAATGTAAATGGAAGCCTCTATGTATGAAATATCTAAAAGATATTAAGCTAGCAATAGTATCTTATGGCATGCCCTCACCATATGTAGGGTAGTTAGTAAAGCCATGGTCTTCAAGAAATAAGATTACCCTCATGATTGAATTCAATTAGTCTCAGTCACAGTGGAAGAGTTATTGAATAGAGGAAGCTATGACCCTTAAAGATCAAGATAGAGTCGGAGGTTTTGAGGTTTCCCAAGATCAAATTCTTGGTAAGGGCCATTATGCTGATCCAGATAGTCAAGCTATATATAATAAATACATCTTGTCCCCTATGATGTACAGTAGCCTTGAATGCTTAGGGAAAGACTCAAGAACTAGGAAAAAAATTGAACCATTTGCTAAGGTTATACAAAGTCCAAGAGAACCATTTAGTGACTTTTTGCAAAGATTAACTAAAGCTGTACAATAGGAATAGTCGATCCAGGAGCTAGATGAGGATTCACTGAAGCTCTGACTTTTGAAAATGCTAATTTAGAATGCAGAAAGATACTTGGGCCCTTAAAAGTCAGATCAGCACCAATGGATGAATGGATCCCACACCCGGTCAATGTTGAGTCCCTTGACTATAACACTGAGGCTTGGGTAAGAGAAGTGATTTCCAAAGGTATGAAGAGACATCAAAATGCCAAGTATTTTAATTGTGCTAGAATAGGCCATTTAGAAGGAATTGTAGGCAGGGTATTCTTAGAATTTCTTCTGGGAATGACTCAAATAGAAGGCTCCAAACTTCTAGATTATGCAGAAGATGTGGCAGGAATAGAACTGGCAGAAACTGCAGTACCATTCACTAATGATGAAATTAACAAATTATGGGAAGAAAGTGAAGCCTGGCAAAGAGCTTGTAGGAACTTTTTGTGAGAGAATAAGAACAACTATCCTAAAAACAAGGAATTCAACGTATAAAGAAAACTCATTGGATCCTTCCTCACATTGTACAGGACACACCAATAACTGGAACCCCTACATTCTGTACTGAGGCAAATAAATCAAGAAATGCAGTTAACAAATAAAATAAATAAATAAAGTAGAGCAAATCTCTTATTATTCTGTCCAAAATTCAAAATTATATGCTCTTCTCATGGTGTTAAGGCTTTTAAAGAACTCAACATAATTACCAATACAATATGCAGAAAGGGTTGTTTGCTTATTGAAACTGCTGAATTTATACAAGATGATATAGAATTAACTTTATTATTTATTCAGGTACAAGACATAATCAGGAATAGACAATATCCTATAGATATAACATACATCTATTTCTATATGGATCTTTCAGATCCTCTAGCACAAGGTAATGCAGAAATCAAACAGTTATTGATTAGAAATATGCTGAAGGCCTCAGAATTTTACACACAAAAAAATTGTCTATACAAAAGGTTTAAAAAGCAACTTTTCCGTAACATGACTGCAAGCCAAGGAAATTATAACGAGATGTCCTACTTGCTCTTTATAAAACCAAACACCACTAACTGCAGGAAGTAACCCAAAGGGTACTCAAAGTAATGAAATATGGCAGATGGGTGTGTTCCATTTTGTAGAATTTGGGAAATTAAAATATGTATATCATACCATTGATACCTATTCAGATTTTCAAAGGACAGCTGCTTTGAGTTCAGAAAAGGTCGATTTGGTAATCACAGATTTGTTAGAAGTTACGGCCATCATGAGTATACCTAGACAAATAAAGACAGACAATAATCCCCCACATATCTCTAAGAAAATGAAACAGTCTTTTGCTTATTATAATATAAAGTATATTACAGGTATACCAAACAATCCTACAGGTCAGGCAGTTATAGAAAGATCAAGTCAAACTCTAAAGGATATGTTAAATAAGCAGAAAGGAATGATAAATACCCCCATAAGTAGATTGCATAATGCTTTATTAACCTTGAATTTTCTACTAATAGGAAAGGAACAAGCTGCAGAGAGACATTGAACATTATAAAAAGTTTCTGAATTAAATCAGCCAGTGTATTTAAAGAATGTGTTGACCTCAGAAGATGTGCTACATTGGGGAAGAGATTTTGTCCTTGTTTCCACAGGAGAAGAAAGTTTATTAATATCATCAAAATTAATCAAGATTTGGTTTAAGAAAGAGAAACCTCTCGAGACAGAGAAATGACAGCTCATCCACGAAGACAGCAATCCTGCAAGTTGTAAGGAAACCTCACAAATTTGGGACAGAAGTCTACTCTTGTCTCTGTAGAAAAATAGAAATTACCCATCTTTAAGAAGTTAAGAGACCTTGCACATCTAGACACCTAAAGAAGAAAAGATAGATATTGAGAAAGAATTACCAAGCAAAAATACATACCTCCTTACTTCTCAATATAGTGGTAGTCCCAACTTACTTAAAAATCAAACCATCTTTGGTGTTGGACTGAAGCCTTCATTCTCTAAACCCAAGCATGTTGTTAAAAGAAAAATTCAGAGTTTCTGTCTCATATCAGGAGAACTACCTGTTGTGGGATAGAAGAAAGATAAAAATCTAGGGACTAAGGTTTTCAAAACTCTGCTTTCAAAAATTCTTCTTCTGACCTTATCTATTTTTGTCTCTATGGTATCTTTCTTTGAATGTATGTCTATTGAAATTCAAACATTATGTTTTGATATAAATAATGCTTAAGTTTTCAATGGTGAACAATAATTTTTCCTACAGTAATCACTGAAGTCTCCCAGAAGAAGATGGGACCTCACAACAGCTATTTCATGTATTGGTCTGAGCGGCGGGCTGAGGCCCCAGCTCCCAGCTAGCTTTACCCAAATTAATTACATGGACATTGTATTCTTTTAAACACTGCCTGGCCCACTAGTTCTAGTCTCTTATTGGCTAACTCTCACATCTTGCTTAACCCATTTTTATTAATGTATGTAGCACCACAAGGTGGTGGCTTACTGGGAAGCTTTTAACCTGCGTCCATCTGAGAGAGGAGAGCTATTGTGTCTGCTTGACTCAGCTTTCTTTCTCCCAGAATTCTGTTCTGTCTACTCCACCCACCTATGTTCTGACCTATCAGGCCAAGCAGTTTTCTTTATTAACCAATGAAAGTAACACATAGACAGATGACCCTCTTCCATCAATTTCACCTGGCTCATATGATGTCATTCAGCTGATTACATCACTTAAAGATAAGCTTTGAACTACAAACTGCTCAGAATAATTTTGAGGTGGTTAACTGAGATGATCCAGTCTAACAGACTACTCTACCCAGGACTTAAGACAAGCCCTGAAATTTCCCATTACACATAGACTGGACAAAAACATATACAGCTCATTTAATAATGTAATGAAAATTTCTATTCTTTTACAGTTATTATTACCAACTGTTTAGGATAATTAAAAATGCAGGTTAGTAATTATTCACCCATTATAATTGAACTTGTAGTCTCCTTAGATATGTTTTCAAGGTCAAACAAAGATATATTTTAGATATACAGGTCATCTTCAAACACTGCAGAGATCTACAGAATATGGAATTTAAGATGTTTTAATAAAATAGGCTCCTTTTTATGACAGTGAGACATGTCTGCTCCTGGAAACACCAATCTACTTCATAGAAGATAATGTGCATTGAAGAAACTCCACATGAAGTTTATTTTCTTTGTGGCAAAAGTAAATCATTGAGTAAGAAAATGCCCTTGCCCTGACTGCAGACAGTATGCTGCCCTAATTGGACAAGCACGAAACAAAAGAAAGTAACTACCAAACATTGTCAGAGCAAGGAGGCACAGCCCTTCATAATATCCTGCTTCACAAAAAAGTTTGTCAGATATACTAGGCCTGTAGGCCAATGATAGATGTCCCAGTGTTACAGAGGATCTTTGGGTGACTGTCCAGGCAGCCAGCTGTTTCTGTCATTTCTCACAATTTTGTAATTCTCTTGCTCATGCTTCTTACCTATTCAGTTAATATTGTTTCCTTCTTGGGTCTCTGAGGGAATTGAAGGCTAGATACTTATAGTTTTCCTTGTTTACCAGACACAGAGAGCAAGTTATGATAGAAGGACTTTGGACTCACCAAGAAAAGATAGATGATGGAGTATTTTCTCTGATTTTTTTCAAATGCAAATAGACTAGATATAGTCAATGCACTTATTGCCTGTATATATTGTATATACTCACTGTACCTATGGTATATAGTATTTTATATTAATTATAGCCTTTTTATTTTAGACAGAAAGGAGAAATGTAGTAATATTTTATTTGTATTTTAATAAAAAAAGCTTACCTGAAGTTCAGAGAGTAGAATAGCTACATTGATCAGCCTTACAGAACAGGCAGTGGTGACACACACCTTTAATTCCAGTAGCCACACTTGTTTTCCATAGAAACTAGGTGGAGCACTAGTGAGAAATATAAGATTGGAAGGGACAGCTCTCACATACAGTCTCCTTCTGTTCCTGAAGACAGGATTGCATTTCAGACTATTATTGCCAGTACTGGCTGTTTTGCTTTTCTGACCTTCAGGTTCAACCCCAATTTCTGTCTCTGGGTTTTGTTGATTGTACAGCAGTCTATTATGGATCAAGCTGCTGTGAACACAGTTGAGCAAGTGTCTGTGTGGTAGGACGGAGCATCTTTTCATTATATGCCCATGAGAAGTATAGCTGGGTCTTGATGTAGATTATTTCCCAATTATTTGATAAGCCACCATACTGATTTCCAGAGAAGCTGTACAAATTTGTACTCCCACTGGCAATAGAAGAGTGTTCCTGTTGCTCTACGTCCTCATCAACATGAGCTGCTACTTGTGTTTTTGATCTTAGCAACTTTGACAGGTATAAAATAAAATCTCATAGTAGCTTTGATTTGCATTTCCCTAATGGCTAATGATGTTGAACATTTTTTTAAGTGTTTCTCAGAGCAAATACATTGCCCTGGGAAGGGAAAATAGAATACATTTTTCTATTCTAGGGGTAGGTAGGGATGGGAACAGGAGGTATCAGGTGGCAGAGAGGGGGAGGAAACAGAGGGAGAGGGTACTGTGAGAGATAACTGGAACTGAGGGTCATTTGGGGAGTGGTATAGAAACCTAATGCAGTGAGAACTCCCTGGAATCTATGAGAGTGACTCTAATGAAGTCTCCTGATAATGGGAGGTATGGAGCCTGAATTGACCATCTTCAGTAACCAGGCAAGGCTCAGAGCAATGGGACTGGGACATCAATTCAACCACAAAACTCTCTCCCTACAATCTGTCCTTTCTGTAAGACTTGCTGCAGCAATGTTGGAAAAGAACTTGTGGGAGTGGCCACCCATGACTGATCCAACTTAAAGCCCACACAACAAGAGGGAGCACATGCCTGACATTGCCTGACATGGCCAGGAATCAGAGGTAGGATAGTCCAGAGACTTAAGACAGAACTAAACACATGACTGGAACAAAAAGTCAGTAAAATGATTCCTAATGATATTCTGCTCTGCCCATACTTACAGATCTGTGTGTGCCTAGCCCAATTGTAATCAGAGGAGTATCATCAGCCATCCACAGCAGATCCTCAGCAAAACAATAGAGCCAGTGTAACCCTCAGAAGAGGGGATTGGAAGGTTTGTAGTAGCCAGAGGGGTCAAGGACATCCACAACCTACAAAATCAATTGAACAGAGCTCACAGGGGCTAACAGAGACTGAAGCAACAAACATGGACCCTGTATAGGTCTAAGATATGTTCTTTGTGTATTCTTTATGGTTAGGTAGCTTGGTATTCTTGTGGAACTCCCAACAATAAGTGTTGAAATAAGAGCGGCAGGGCTGCGTCCCCGGCATCCGGCCGCCCACATGGCTAGCTTAGCTTATGCCCCGAAATAATTACACGGAAACTGTATTTTTTAAACACTGCCTGGCCCCATTAGTTCCAGCCTCTTATTGGCTAGCTCTTACATATTAATCTAACCCATTTCTATTAATCTTTGTAGCCCACGAGCTGGCTTACCAGGAAAGATCTTAACCTGCATCTGTCTGGAGTGGGACATCATGGCGACTCACTGACTCAGCTTCTTTCTCCCAGCCTTCTGTTCTGTTTACTCCACCCACCTAAGGGTGGGTCTACCAAATGGGCCTAGGCAGTTTCTTTATTAATGAGAAATCACTCCCACATCAAATAAGGGTGGGGGTGTCTCTTGATTCTTTTGCCTGAGTTTGGGATCCTTTTCTTCCCACTGTGTTGTCACATCCAGCTGTGATATGAGGGTTTGTGCTGTCTCATGGCATGTTATCAGGCCATGTTCTCTATATAATCCCAGGAGGCCTGATCTTTTTTTTTTTTTTAAAGAGAAACAGTGTAGGAGTTGATGTGGGGGGCAGGGATCAGGAGAAGTGAAAGGAAGGGAAAATTGGTCAGAATGTACTATATGAGAGAAGAGTAAAAGTTTAAAAAGTGCACACAAATGAGCCTTTCTCATTGAGACCTGTCCAAACAAGGAAAATGAAAGAGGAAAATCACTGTAATTTCTAAAGATACTCAGAGAAGTAACAAGGGAGAGGCCGTATATTGATTATTAGTGGATTGAAGTCTCTAATAAGATGATTCTATCTACATGTTATGGTAACTACTTCTCTTTAGAGAAAACACTTTCCATCATTCTGGCCAACTCTAAGATGCATCAGTGACGTAGATAGTCAGAGAGAGGTTGTATCATGGCCCTATAATGTAAGAGTGTTGAGATGTTGAGCAGGATTCTGGCATATTCCAATGTGGGCTTTAATGAAAACTTTAATCAGTGTAATGGGTCGGAAGAATGTCTGATTGAGGAACTGTGCCAGATTGGTAGTGGCTGGGAACTCAGGCTGTCCATGCCCCCAGCACCACACCCATTACAACCTTTGCTCCTGGACCTCACCCATATCAGTTATTTTGATGGTGATAATACAATTGTATCTGTGGCCAAAGACCCCATAAGTGTACACATTTGACTCAGAGACAAAATCCAAGGATACCAAGACACATAATAATGAGAAAGGCCAGTTGGTGAGTTCAATTTGAGGCATTTGAGAATGTGGTACAGCATCTTGATGATAATCTTAGGGAGTAGTCAGGATTTTTCTCAGGTTAACAATGTAGGAGTGCTTCAATTTTTCAGGTTATTTTAGATTTATGAAATGTAAATTTCAAAAAAAATCAAAGGACATTATAAAGAGAGTTTTACTCTTTCATGTACTTCTCATCATTATATTAGTGTTTTATAACACTAATATAATCCTTGAAATCAGAAAGGTGGCAAAATACCATAGATGCCTGACTTTGTGTCCTGGATGCTATCATGCTCTATTTTCTTATTATTCTGTCCACATTATAATGTCTTTGATGCATATGTAAGAAAGGGCAGCTGCATCACTAAACTATTGTGTCTCCATTTAGAGTGAACCCATTTACCTAATTCTTCCACTCCTCAGGTCAACCCAGAGCCAGAGACCACACAGACAGCAGATATCACTATAGTCCAAAGTCACACACACCAGTCAAACCTACACTGAGTCACCTGTCTTCCCTGATGGTCTTAAAAGTACAGCAAAGGTTCTCTTCTGCTTCCCCCTTGGGAACATACCAACCACTTCTCCATGTAACCCTAGAGGACATTCTGGTCTCTCTCTTCCAACATATAACCATATCACATATCTTTTCAATGTAACTGGCCTCTCTATGTTGTCACCTGAGATAGATGTCTATTAAGACTTATCTCTGGCAGGATTGGATGGTTCTGTGTGTTTTGTAGAACCTGGATCTAACAGGGAACCTCAACAAGTCTCATATGGACTCCTAAATCACATATTTGCCCCCCTTTTAAAGTCAGGTCTTTTGTTTGCTTGCTAAGAGTTTAAGTATTTTGTATGTGTTGGGGTGGGAGTTGGAGGGAAACAAGGTGTATGAACAAGACTACAATGTCCCTAAAGACCAGTAGAGGCCTACTATTCTAGAGCTGGAGTTACAAGTAGTAATGAACTGATCTGCATGGGTGCTTTGAACTGAACTTTTGTCCTCTGGAAGAGCAGTACACACTCTTAACCTTTGAGCCATCCCTCCAGTCCTGTATACTTCTGTCAATACCATATCTGAGAAGGCCCATCTCTCTCTGCTGGCCTAAGGATTCACAGCTGTACAAGATTGTCTCCACTCCAGTCTCTGCTACTCTCACTTCATCTGAAAAGTGGCTCCAGAGAAATAGTTGGATCAGAGGGTATCCAGCAAGAATAAACATATCTTATAAATTAAATGCAAATGTTTGTCAGAGGAGGCACAAAATCCTGTACAAATCCAAGGAACAAATCCATGTTGGGATGTAAGACATGCACCACCACACTCAGCTGCTTCTAACAGTTTCAAAGAAGCTCTGATCAGTGAAGATCACCATACCCAGTCACTGCCCTCAACAGTCAGTAGAAGATAACTTACCTTCAGTTTCAAAGGCTATTTTTAACAGGGTATACAAGTCGACATGGGCTATTATTTTCTTTTATCACTTTAAATTGTTCTATTGCCATTTCTGTGGTTATAAACTAAGTCTAAAAGGTGTTTCCCATGTCACTGTTGAGCAGTGGTTTTGGGACTTCTCACCTGAAAAAAGGGGGTAGACTAATGCTGTAGACAACCTTACTTCAGTTTCAATATCCTTTTATATATGAATGTAACGAAGAATGCAATAGCCTAATGAAGGTCATTTGAGCACAAAAGATACACAAACAAATGTCAATAAGCACATGGTAAATATTACCAGAGAAGTCCATTCCCAGAACTTTCTCAGGATAGACTAATTTAAACACAGCTGCCTGGCATATACTATTGATTGTATCTGGTAAAGTATGAAAGCGTGGCAGAAGGCCATAAACATATTCAGGGTATACTGACCAGATTGGGTTTTGTAGCTGTGTTCTGGTATCCAGCAAGAATAAACATATCTTATAAATTAAATGCAAATGTTTGTCAGAGGAGGCACAAAATCCTGTACAAATCCAAGGAACAAAATGTACCTGGTGTAAACGGTCATCTGCCTTTTTTCCTAGAACCTCTCTCACAGTTTGCCTGGGCATGTTCACCGTGTGTCATTCTTTTGGCAGTGTTCCAACACTAAGTCATCTTGGATCAAATAAAATGCCAAAAGTGTGAGCTCAAGAGTAATGCAAACAAAGCACTTCTTATTTTTTGTTTCCAAAGCAAGCAAAACCTGAAGTGATGTTTACAATTAGCTTAAGCAAATATAAATGCAGCGAGGGAGTACACCTGGTATTGTTTCATTATCTTTGGCCGTGTGAAGGAGCCAAGAATATTTCTCCCAGGCCTTCAACTTTTCCACAGAGATGATGAGGCCATATCAGGGAATTCCCTTCATGTCCTTGTTTAAATTGCATCCACTTCTCGTAGATTGTGCAATTCTTTCTACAAGAATCCCTTATGGGGAGAACATTCTGCATGCTGCCCCTTTTATAGGTCACAGTAAGTTTACAGCTTTATCACACATGCTCCCCCAATCTTTATCTTCTATTTCTCGATATTTAGTTCAATGAACTTTAAATTTTTCTTTCTTTATTTATTTTATGTGAACATTTCCAGGTTCTCTCTTGGAAAGGATATGTCCATAAAATATGAGAGAACTAAGTCTAGTAGTACTATCATGGTGGTTTGAATAAGAATGTCTCCCATAGGCTCATAAATTTGAATTTAGATATAAGGGAGTGGCAGTGTCTTAGTGTCTCTAGTACTCTGAAGAGGCACCATTACCACAGCAACTCTTATGAAGGAAACATTTAATTGGGACTGGCTTACAGTTCAGAGGTTTAGTTCATTATTGTCATGGTTGGAGGCATGCAGGCAGACGTGGCACTGGGAAAGGAGCTGAGAGTTGTACATCTTGACCCACAGGCAGCAGAAGCAACTGTGTGCCACACTGAGTGTGACTTCCTCCAGCAAGGCTATACCTACTCTAACAAAGGCATACCTTGGGGACCATTTTCTTTCAAACCACCACAGGCACTATGTGAGAAGAATTAACATGATTAGGAGGTGTGGCCTTGGTGGAGGAAATGTGTCACTAGGAGTGGGCTCTGAGGTTTCAATGGCCTATGACAGTCTCCCAGCTGATAAAGATACTGCATTGACTTAAACCCATGTCTGAGCAGTCTTCTCTGGAGGATACCCCACAAAATTTCTGGTTCACACTGAGATCCTCAGGGATCAGAGTCCCTTAGAATATGGAGGAGTGCTGGTGTGAAGTTGCTCCTAGGTAGTGAACAACCTGAGGTGTTCCAGGTCCCCAGGACTGGCTTTGATTAATCAATGCCTAACAGTTTAGAAGAGTCTTATAACTCTACCCCAAAAAGAGACAAAGAAGAAGTTAAAGATAAATCTGATTAAGTGTTCCCCACCCAGTCTTTTTTAGTCACAGCAATATCTGTGAGATATTGCTAGTCTAATAGGAAGCACACACACATGAACTCTAGGGTCAGGATCTTATACTCTCAGCACCCCACACCACTGAAGTCCTTCTCTGAAGAACACCAGAATGCTGAATATCTAATAACTGTGTGATCCAATATCAGGCCCTACTCCTACACTATCCTCAAGTCAGGATTGAAACACCACCACCCTCAAACCTTCTATCCCCTTGCCTGAAGGTGACCCTCAGGAGGTCATCTGTGACTGTCACAAAAGATGAAACCAGATACTTATCACAAATAATTTGTGCCCAAACTGGGTACATCAGCCAAAAGAGAAAAACTAATCAATCTTACCCAGGCTCTCAGAAGAGAAAAGGAAGCCCGCCACCATATAAACAGGCAGTTGTTATGCTTTGCTACTGTGAATATTCAAGGTATGATCTATAAAGAAAGAGGGTTTCTTACCACTGAGGGGGAAAAAAACATTAAAAACAAAGAAAAAATACTGGATCTCCTAGAGGCACATTGACTTCCCCTATGCATTGTTACCGTTCACTGCCAAAGAAATCCAAAAGATGACTCCTCTGATACAGGGAGGTAACCAGGATGCTGATCTGGCTGCTCAATAGCTCTAAGACCAGTGGGGCCTATTGACATCTCGATGACATTCCCTGACCCAGTGCTGCTAAGATTCCATGATACAACCAAGAGGAAATAGAGGATGCAAATGGAAAAAATGAACAGCTCATACACATGTTGTTGGAGGACACCAGAAGGAAAGATAATTCTCCAAGAAACAATTGGCAGGACTCTGTAACTGAACTTCACCAAGCTGTTACTGATATGGGGTCCACAAAACTCTCTGAATTGTTCGGACAAAAATAGGTTATAGCTATCCTGGCATGGATCCAGATACCAAGTTTGTGCTCAAGTAAGTACAAAACAAAGAGCCCTTACACAGGAAGATGACCAAATAGAAGTCAACACCCAGCAAACTCTGAGAGATACAGTCAGAGGAAAAACATACTTGTTAGTTCTTATAGATACCTTTTCTGAGTGGGTAGAAACATTCCCTATTCAGACGGAAACCGCTCAAATAGTAGCTTAAACTGCTCCTTCAGGAACTGTCCTCCCCCAAGTTAGCCTCCCCCACCAAAGGACTCCAATAATGGCCCAGCTTTCATTGACAAAACCTCTCAATTAATAACTATGAGAAGCTAAGGACAATGGCACGGGGTTTTGATCCTACTTAATGTGCTGGCTTTGTGGGAGCCTAGCCAGTTTGGATGTTCACCTTCCTAAATATAG